>NW_021680367.1:1476323-1538146 GCF_001412515.2 Diachasma alloeum | reverse complement strand
AAACACCGCCTGCAAACGGGGAGATGAGGGTGGCTAAAATATATTCTGCAACCCTGTCTCCTCGTTGGCTAAAAATTTGAACCCTCCGCATACATGCCTTCCCCTTCACCCGCTCGTAAAATCACGCGTTCTCGGTAGCATCGAGGAGGACTTCTCAGGACCGAAAAGAACTGAGGATTTGAAAGGTCTCTGGAAAAGTACGTCGCAGAACTGATTAGGACTTACCTGACCCATCTAGGTCTGGAGAGATCTTGAAAGACCTGTGTACGTCCAATCAGAACCAAATCCTCGACTCGGGCATTTAGGGGTTTCTTTTATTCTGGATTCTATCACGAAACTCGAATTTCCCTTAATCGTCCAGCAGTTGGTCTGTTCGCCCCATAATGCTGTCCCATATTTACAATGGATTGTTTCTGTGTGGAGAAGCATGGAGTTCGGGATACGGGCGGGATTCTGTTTTTTTGTGACTGGTTAGAAAATTAGAAAGCGAGAAATTGTAACTGGCGGTGAATTCCACCTGCCGAGACGTGGCTCGACAACCGGCTGAGATCAAGTATCAATTTCTGGTGACGAGAAAATGGAGGTTTTCCCGTGATTTTCTTTTGCTAAACTCCAGGGGTTGGGAGAGAATTTTTATTTTATTGAAGGAGGGAGGATGTTTCTTTTCAAGAACTTTTTTTTTATTATTGATGAATTTATGAATTTATTTCAATGAAGATTTTTTTATTATTTAAAATTAATTGAGGTTTTCAATTGCTTTTTGTTCGTCAATTAAATTCCAGGAGATGGGGAATAATTTTGATTTCAGTGAAAAGGCGAAGATTTTTTAGTTTTAAATAAATTTAAAAACAAATAAAGAAATTTCTTCGGATTTTCCTGTTTACTTCAACAAATTTTTGTGTTGGAAATTTAGAAATTCATTAATTTATTCAAATGAAATTTTTTCAATTATGTGAAAAAAATCATCCATGCATTTTAATAAAGCCTCACTGATAAATTTTATTTCATTCAATTGAACAATTCTTTAGTTTTCCATCGACTTTTTTAAAATTGAAATTTTTCATTGATTTTTTCAAAATCAAACTCCAAGAGATGGAGAATAATTTTTATTTCAGTGAAAAGAAAATGATTTTTTCGACTTATTTTCAAGTCATCTTAACACTTGTAATTGAAATAAAAAATAAAACTTTCTATTGCAATTTTCTTAATCACTTCAACAAAGTTTTTAATAAAATCGTGAATGTATTCCAGTGAAAATGTCTCAATTAAACTTAATAAATAGTTGATTCATTAATTTATCAAGAGAAAAAGTCTCGGTTTATTAATAAAATTGAGTTTGGTTTAACAACTTTTCATGGAAAAGATGAAGAGATGAGACCCAATCGCATTATTTTCATCAACTTCGGCTAACAAGTTTGAGGATAATCTCGTTTGTTCAGTCGCCAGTTTCATTTTCCTAAGAGTTACCAAGTTACTTGGCTCTCTTAAGTCTGGTGAGAGAACGCCATATTTTTTTCAAGATTAGGAGATTGTCTTTTGTTTCAATCAAGATGGGCAAACAATATTTCCATCTTTATATGGGTAAGAGGAGCAGAAAAATTGGAGACGAGGAAAATATAGTTGTGTTTCTGTTGGAAAGGCGAATGAGAAACATAATCTTGTCCAGATCAGTGAAGATCTGTTTCATGAGGGCCGGAGAGCGTGTACTCCGGAATCTTGTAGATCTTTACTGCGTAAGGGAAACATGAGGACAAAGGATCAATTCAAACCGAGAAATATAATCGGGGAAATCTGTGGGGGATTTTTTCGAAGGGTCGAATCAAATGGGTCTTATGATTTATGACTAGGGATGGGACAGTATTCATTACTTCTTTCTTACTATTGTAAAAATTATTGATGAATAATATATTATAAAAAGTCAAATCGACTTCTCGTGATGAAAATTTCGTACTCGTAATTAAGAATCCAAAATTGAGAGTTATAAGGGTCAAAATAAGAGTCATGAGGGTCAGAATAAGGGTCATGAGGGTCAAAATAAGGATCGCGGGAGTTAGATTATAGATCATAAGGGTCAGATTAAGGGTTATGAGGGTCAGCATAAGGGTTACGAGGGTCTAAATAAGGTTCACGAGGGTTAGATTAAGGGTCGAAATTAAGTCAAATTAAGAATCAAATGGGTCAGATTAAGGGTCCAAATAAGGGTAACAAGGGCAATAAAGGGTCACGAAGGTCAACATAGGGGTTACGAGGGTCTAAATCAGGTTCACGAGGATTATATTAAGGGTCTCAAGAGTCAGATTAAGAATCAAATGGGTCAGAATAAGGATCATGGAGGTCATATGTGGGTCATTCCGAATAATTATTTTGCACATCATTTCCTTCTATCATGTATAATCAATTATTTATTTCATTTTATTAAATTGAATAAGATTTCCTTTCAACTAATTTTGTCAGATTTTCAACTCAGTTGAATGTTATCATCATCATTATTCTTATTATCCCTTTATTCTATACAACCGATTGTCTTTTTTACGGTTCTATCTCTCCCCTCAGCCCTTCGATAAAATGTTGATAGAAAAATTTTATTTATTCATACTTGAATAAATTTGAAAAATCACATTCGAAGAAACCATCAGAAAGTTAACTTTCAGGGAAATTCATGAAAAATTCGAAATTTTCAACAATCATCGTAAAAATCAAATCAACCAATATAGCTATCGTAATCATCTTTTAACTTGGACTTAATGGCATTAGAACAAACATTTTAAGCTATGATTGAATTCATTTGAAGCATGACATTCAAAGATAGCCCCGGAATTATGATTTTGAAAAACGACAAAATTTTTGCAAATTTTCAAATAACTCAAAATAACGATTATTGCTATCGCCTTCATCTTCGAACTCGGCCAAAAGGACATCCAAACAAATTTTTCAAGCCACTATTCAATCAATTCAGAACTTTTTTTTTTAGTTATCGTGGGACAACCGATTTCCGAAAAAATTCAAAAATTAAAAAAACTAATCGATGAATTAAATTTTGATTAACGGCGATTAATAGGGCTCAACAATTCCTACATTTGAAACAAAAAGATTTAATTCCATCCACAACTTAAATTTGAACGATTACACAGCTTCCATTCGGAAGCAAAAAATTCATGAGATATACCCAATGAAACAAATTCTCGTCGAACAAAATGCTTAGGTCCGTCAAGCCAGGCAGCCAAGGTGCTCGGATCGACTCGGTCAATAGCTCGAAATTACATGCTTTTTATGAGCTTTTTTTCTGTGCAAACCAAAAATTTTCTGCTCAAATATTTTGGGCGTAAAATCGATTTTTCGGATTTGGGCGTTAAGCTAGGCGGCCAAGTCATCAAAATTGGCTCGAAAACCACGCTGAGATATCTTTTGATTTATAAGCTAATTTCCTGTGTTGAGAAAACCATGAAAATCCCCATTTTTCCGGGAAATCCCATATGGGCTGAAAAATGGGCAAATTCAAGGTCATCGCATGGGCCTGCTGTCTGGCCCAGAATTATTAGCTATTTATAAACTAATTTTCTGCGCGAAGCAAAAATTTTCTGTCCAAATATTTTGGGCCAAAAATCAAACTCTAGGACTTGGGCGTCTACCTAATCGCTCAATTTGTCAAAATGGGCTAGAAAATCAGCCTGAAGTATCTTCTGATTTATAAGCTAATTTCCTGTGTTGAGAAAATCATGAAAATCCCCATTTTTCCGGGAAATCCCATATGGGCGGGCTAGAAATTAGCTTGTAAATCAGAAGATACTCCAGGCTGATTTCTTAGCCCATTTTGACAAATTGAGTGATTAAGTTTGATGTTTCGCCCAAAATATTTGAGCAGAAAATTTTTGCTTCGCACAGAAAATTAGCTGATAAATAGCTGATAATTCTGGGCCAGACAGCAGGCCCATGTGATGACCTTGAATTTGCCCATTTTCCAGCCCATATGAGATTTCCCGGAAAATGGGGATTTTCATGGTTTTCTCAACACAGGAAATTAGCTTATAAATCAAAAGATATCTCAGCGTGGTTTTCGAGCCAATTTTGATGACTTGGCCGCCTAGCTTAACGCCCAAATCCGAAAAATCGATTTTACGCCCAAAATATTTGAGCAGAAAATTTTTGGTTTGCACAGAAAAAAAGCTTATAAAAAGCATGTAATTTCGAGCTATTGACCGAGTCGATCCGAGCACCTTGGCTGCCTGGCTTGACGGAGCTAAAATGCTTTCACCACCCAAGTCTTTCCATCTCAAATTTCCCCGACACTTTAACGAATTAAAATTCACCCCTCCACAAGGCTAAATAAATTACACCCGAAAAAATTTAATATTGATTTCTTTTCGCAAATATAGAAATCGCATGCATTAAAATATGAATTCTTCGGCTGTACGTGAGCTTGCAAAAGCACTGGAATATATTTCCGGGATGAGAGATGCATCTGATGGACTAGTGGGGTGGGGTGAAACGGTAGTAAACGCGGATAGGGGTGGCAAGAGGGTGAGGTGGGGAGGGGGGGGGCGTAATGGGTTGGGGGAGGGTTGTACAGATCAATCGCCAAGGGGATCATGAGGGAAAAATATGAAAGGAAGAGAGAAAAAAGGGAGTCATATCTAGCTGGCTGGGGCAGGCGCATGTTGGGGATGCTGATACAGGGGTGTGAGAAATGACGGGGGTATGAGAGCATTAGGGGAATGTCAACGTTTCGATCTCCATTCCACCCCTCGGATCATCCCCCTATGATCGCTCCACTATGGAGAGTATATTTGAGATAAGGTGGGTTTGAAGGACGAGAAGTTGGAGAATATTTTCCCAGAGAGCTGATACTGTTGGTGGAGTGAGAGATAAGGAAAGGGGTTGAGAGAGTTTTGGGATGAATTACGGGATGGAGATGTTGGGGGAGGAAAATGAGTCATTTGAACCGAATAAAACTTTTTGAAAATCTTTTATTGATAATTTTTGGCGGGTACATTGATAAAAGTGAGTTTATTTGAATGGTAATGCTTCAATTGTGTGAAATGAATAATGGGGATGTTTCTGGAAATTTGTGGATTTTTTTATTCAATAGTATCTATGCCGAATTATATACAATTCTATTGAACGTGAATAAACGAATGATAATTATTCAAATCATTTAGGTTACAGGAAAATAGAATAATTCAACTTTCTTAATATTGCGTTTAGTAAGGTGTTCTTCGAACAAAGTTGATTAGAATTAATAGCTAGAATTATGAGATTATCTCACACTTTTGACGTTGAGGAAATGATGATCGATTTTTTCACTTTGAACAAATAATATTAATATCCAAATACAAAATTTCTGATGTGAATAAAAAGAAGCTGTCACTCAATATTCCAAATGAAGTTTTAATTTTTAATTTGGTGCTGATAACATGAATTGACAATATTCTAAGCATGGAATTATATTGATGAGATGAACAACAGATTAATTGAATTACCATGTGAACTAACTAAAAGTTGATAACAGTGTGGCCACGCACTTTTGCCAGAGTATCAACAAACATTGAATTCCAGAAATTGACACTCCAAAGTGTGTTTCAGAAGGAATTTAATTGTAATTATGATTAAAATCTTACTCAGTGAGTATAGGAATTAGAACATGAGCAAGTTATTTATTGTAATATAAAAATTTAACAGCTGATAAATTGGGACATGTGATTAAAGGAATATCGAGTGTGACAGAAAAATGGGCATAATGNAATTTCAGAGTTTTGTCACCTCTAGAACCCCAAAATCCCAAAATCCACATATTATTATTAACTACAATAAACAAATGGTTAATTGTTAATTGTCTTGCACTCAATACGCTAATAGATATTAGTTTTGTCAAGTTTTGTCGGCCTTTAATAATCTGCTAAATCATCTTCCAAGGGTGGAAACTCGGTCGAGCGTGAGAACCACTGCTTTCCTATTTTCGGCAAACGAATTTTCGGCTAGCTTCCACTCCATCATAATGCAGAGGACATCAACAGGGGCGCTAGTTGAATATAAAATTTCTATTGCGAGTTGCAAATGCATACGTTTCGCCACCCCCAAACCCTTCAAAAAAATACACACTGTTGAAAAATTTCAACTGAATTTTCCAGAAAATTACACTGAATTCAATTTAACGGAAAAAATTCTATGAAACTTCAAGTTTCCCTGAAAAATCAAGGAAATTCCTGATTTTTCAGTGGAAGAACCATGAAAATTCCGAAATTTCCATGAATTTTCAATGTAAACATGATCATTCAATAAGAAATTGCTCTGAAATTGCAAAAAATTGAAAATTCAAGGACATTCTTGCTTGAATTTTCCTAATTTCCATTAATTTTCATGGAATAATTTAACTGAAATTTGAAATTTCCATGAATTTTCCACGAAAACCACGAATTTTCAATGATAAAATTCCCTGAAATTTAAATGAAACCGTCACTTGTTTCATATTTCAAGACTAAAGCCTGGAAACTTGAGTGGAAATTTTTTAACAGTGCATCTCACTGCTTATGTATCCGCTACATACCCAACACGAACTGTATTTTACTGTGCATGGGTTTTATGAGCCCTCGGCAACAGCCAGCAACAGAGAAAACAGCCGCGAGGCAGGGGCTGTGCAGAATTTTCATGCCCGTCGGACCGAGGGCTTTTCTACCCCACCCCCTACTCCCTCTACCCTCCTTCTGTCATCTCCACCCCTCGCGCGTCGTCTGCACCTGCATCGGTGCGCACCATGCGACCAACGCTAGGGAAAAACCATTGCCCTCCAACAGCAGGAAAAAATATATATAACACGTGTCTATAAAAATGGAGGGAATGAAATTGTGAAAAAAAATGTGTGCATGTACCAGTGTCTCAATTAAGGGATTAAATTCTACTGGGAATATGGTGGAGAACTGATGGGACATGCTGGAAAATTGTGGGAAGAGTTTGAATTGATGGAGTCAATGGATATTTTCTTCTTAATTCCAATTTTTTTTTTTTTTTTCAATTTAAAAATTTAATCAGTAAAAGTGTAATATTTTTTAGGGATAGAGTAGTAAATTTACACTCTGCTTGCTGAAAAATAATGTTTTTATTCTGGGGAGGAAAGAGTATTATCTAGTGAAATATGAGAGAAACTATCGAGGAAAGATTTTTTCTTTTCAAATTGAGACATATTTTTTTATTTTAACCCTAGTTTGGTCATTATAGGAGGGAAACGTCGCAGAAGGTCGATTTTTTTTTCTTACCATTGACTGGCTGAGCGGAAAAATCCTAAAAAATTGGAATGCGTCAATTCAAGTGTCTAGAAAATTATAATGTTTTTTAAAATTATTTATATCCACAATTCCTGGAGAAAAAAAATTATTTCTAACAGACGGACAATTTTTTCCCATGTTAAATGAAATTGCCTGTTGTGCGACGTTGCCGAAGTCTCGCTAAACGCACCCGGGCAGTATAGAGTGAATTCGGCAACGCTCGGGCCTAAATAACAAGGCGGCGATTTCCTGCGGAGGTGACCAAAGTCGCAAGTTCTCATATGGTGACCAAACTAGGGTTAATAAATAATAATGTAGAATGGGGAAGAAATTATTTTTTGTTCATTAAAATGTTGGATGCACTAGGAAAACTAGTGTCTCAAATTAATGCATTGAGACATGCACTCTAGACATTTTAGATGTCTTACTCGAGGATTTTTTGTTTCAAATTTATGATGTCCCATTTATTCTTCCAAATGCTTTATTCATTTTGTCTCAAAGTTCGACCATGTTCCCTGAAAAGCGCCAATCATTTTTTCACTGATAATTTTAGTCTCGTTGAAAATAGCGATCATGAAGCAGAATTTGAAGTGATGTAGAAAAATAAGGATAAAAGAATTTTTGTGATAAAAAATACTGACGAAAAGTATTTTTCCTTGGAATAATCTTCAAGGTTTTTACGCCCTTCTGATCTAGCAATGATACTACGTTTGAATTCATTCGACATCTCCCACCCTCATCGCCCTTCCGACCCTCTCAATAAATTCAGAACTTCAGTAAATTGGAAGAAAATGGATAAGTCACCAAAAATGTCTTACGATTCCATGTCTCAATGGGATTAATATCTTGTCGCAGTGCCGCTGTCACAAATGACTAGTGACTGAATAGTCTTCAAGTGTCTTGAATTGAGACTGAAAAAATGTCTTAAATTTGGTGACTTGTATTTCAAGACATTATAAAAAGGTCTTGTCTATCAAGCGTCTTATTTTTAGACGGAAAAACGTCTCATTTCAAGACATTCGAAGTTTCAGTCATCACGAAGTTCGCCGACAAGACACATTTTTCGACCTAACGTCTTAAATTAAGACTTCTTGATGACACCCATTTTTACAGCGTTTAAATCCCCCCCGATTTAAATATTCCTGCTCTCGAGGCATATAAATCACTAGACGCTTTATTTTCCCGAGTTATATCTCCAAATCGTATTTTTAGGGTGGATCAGAATTAGGATTTTCAATGTCTCGGTGAAATAAATGGGGTGGAAAGGCTTATTTATATCCCCCTGGCATCGGAAGTTTCGCCGGAGATTTTCAATGGAGACCCGCCTGGGCAACAACTCCCCCGCTGGCTGTTTTCAAAGATTTTTACTGCTCTCTGACCATTTCGTGAATTTATCTGGTAAGGAAGTGCAGGAAAACCATGGGGAGGTAAATTTAACCGGTGAAGATTGATTTTTTACGCAGAAAGTCGTATACAACTCGCACAAACCCCTCCCAATAAATTATTCCCCCAACGAAATGTTATCAGAATAATGTCAGAGTGATATGGAAAATGGCATCAGAAATATTTGGCGAAGGTAAAGCCCGAATTTCCCGAAATCTCACGATCTGTTGCTGCCGAATTCCACCAGCCGTACAATTCTCCAACAATTTTCCTCATTTTCTTCCATAGAAACCACTGAATTGCTCCCCCAGCAGTTATCCTCGGGCTTTTCTCCCACTCTAAAACCTCTCCCTCAATTCAATCCTAAAAAACGAGAGCACCATGCAATATTCATTCACAAAAAACCCCTTTCGGTTCAGCCCAGCGACAAATCATAAATAATAATCGCTTCGTTGAAAAGCCAGGGACATTTCAGCTCAAAAACTCAATATGGCGACCCTTTTAGTCCCACTCTTCCTGCAAATTCTCATATTTCAATGTTGTGAAATCGATTTCAATGAATAGTTGGGTAAATTTCTGGTGAAAATGTCTACTTGACGTGCCATTTTGCCCGCATAGTTCCCGACATATTATAAAAATAGGTTTTTGAATAATTAGTATCGTCATCTCGATGTTTGCTGTGGAAATCACAAGGAAATATCGAGGAAAGGGCGCAACAATCCTATTTTTGTATTTCCATGAATGAATACAAATCAATAATTAGCAATTATCAATAATTAATTAATCAAGTATAAATAAATTGGTAAATTACCATCATCATCGCACAATTCATGTGAATAATCTCTCGAAATTACAAGAGAATGTCAAGAAAAAATTGAAAAGCAACAATAACAACAGCAAAAGTGCGATTTTCGCATTTTTATGAATATATTGAAAACAAAATTAATCGCAGCAGAGGCGCAATATCTAATGTTGTCCTGATGACAAACGGAAATTTTCACAATCTTCACAAAACACTAGTCTCAAGCCCATTTAGCCCCACTACTTCCAAAGTTCCAGCCTGAACTTCTCATTTCGACAATTTCTTTCCAATTCCAATTGTTTATTGAGAGTTTCAGGCAGAAGTGTCCATCGAAGTCACAAAATAATACAAAACATANAAATTATTTCTAACAGACGGACAATTTTTTCCCATGTTAAATGAAATTGCCTNATTCGAAGTTTCAGTCATCACGAAGTTCGCCGACAAGACACATTTTTCGACCTAACGTCTTAAATTAAGACTTCTTGATGACACCCATTTTTACAGCGTTTAAATCCCCCCCGATTTAAATATTCCTGCTCTCGAGGCATATAAATCACTAGACGCTTTATTTTCCCGAGTTATATCTCCAAATCGTATTTTTAGGGTGGATCAGAATTAGGATTTTCAATGTCTCGGTGAAATAAATGGGGTGGAAAGGCTTATTTATATCCCCCTGGCATCGGAAGTTTCGCCGGAGATTTTCAATGGAGACCCGCCTGGGCAACAACTCCCCCGCTGGCTGTTTTCAAAGATTTTTACTGCTCTCTGACCATTTCGTGAATTTATCTGGTAAGGAAGTGCAGGAAAACCATGGGGAGGTAAATTTAACCGGTGAAGATTGATTTTTTACGCAGAAAGTCGTATACAACTCGCACAAACCCCTCCCAATAAATTATTCCCCCAACGAAATGTTATCAGAATAATGTCAGAGTGATATGGAAAATGGCATCAGAAATATTTGGCGAAGGTAAAGCCCGAATTTCCCGAAATCTCACGATCTGTTGCTGCCGAATTCCACCAGCCGTACAATTCTCCAACAATTTTCCTCATTTTCTTCCATAGAAACCACTGAATTGCTCCCCCAGCAGTTATCCTCGGGCTTTTCTCCCACTCTAAAACCTCTCCCTCAATTCAATCCTAAAAAACGAGAGCACCATGCAATATTCATTCACAAAAAACCCCTTTCGGTTCAGCCCAGCGACAAATCATAAATAATAATCGCTTCGTTGAAAAGCCAGGGACATTTCAGCTCAAAAACTCAATATGGCGACCCTTTTAGTCCCACTCTTCCTGCAAATTCTCATATTTCAATGTTGTGAAATCGATTTCAATGAATAGTTGGGTAAATTTCTGGTGAAAATGTCTACTTGACGTGCCATTTTGCCCGCATAGTTCCCGACATATTATAAAAATAGGTTTTTGAATAATTAGTATCGTCATCTCGATGTTTGCTGTGGAAATCACAAGGAAATATCGAGGAAAGGGCGCAACAATCCTATTTTTGTATTTCCATGAATGAATACAAATCAATAATTAGCAATTATCAATAATTAATTAATCAAGTATAAATAAATTGGTAAATTACCATCATCATCGCACAATTCATGTGAATAATCTCTCGAAATTACAAGAGAATGTCAAGAAAAAATTGAAAAGCAACAATAACAACAGCAAAAGTGCGATTTTCGCATTTTTATGAATATATTGAAAACAAAATTAATCGCAGCAGAGGCGCAATATCTAATGTTGTCCTGATGACAAACGGAAATTTTCACAATCTTCACAAAACACTAGTCTCAAGCCCATTTAGCCCCACTACTTCCAAAGTTCCAGCCTGAACTTCTCATTTCGACAATTTCTTTCCAATTCCAATTGTTTATTGAGAGTTTCAGGCAGAAGTGTCCATCGAAGTCACAAAATAATACAAAACATAAGACACAAACATGTATAAATATATGTATAATCCCTGAGAGAACACTGAGATAATCTCACAACAGGAGCGTGAAAATCATCAAGTTCATTCGTCAAGTAATTTCCCAAAAATTAATAAACAAACAAAAACTCAAAAATCAAATGAATCATCGCTCGCCAACATCAATAGAAAGTCTCTGAAAAATATCTCCCAGCAATATCGCGCAGCATGATCATGCGATATCACATGATATGCATGAAAACCTCGCAATAACAATAATCAATAATTAGCATCATCATCTCACAATATATGTGACTATTTCCGGAAACCCCTGGCCCCCATCAACAATCAATAATAAACATCACCATCTCGCAATTCACGTGAATAATCTCTCGAAACAACAACATATTGCTTATCATATCTCGGTAAACTCACCGAAGATCTCCAATGATGTTGGTAAGGATGCTCTCCATCATGTCGATGCAGTCGAGTCTTCCACCGGTCCACGAGTGATGACGCCAAGGATGTCAACTCGAGTCATCGCAATGTGTTGACTCTTTATCGCAAAAAGAAAGGGTGAAGAGATGGCAAAAAGTAACGGAACAAACGTGGAATCATCAGCGAGTCTGGTCGACCTTGTCCACCGATACACTTGGCCAACAATCCTGGAATACTGGAACATGGCCATTGAGTGTATGAACACATCTCCTAGGACTTGTTTCTCGGATGAACAAAAAGGAAGCTGCTAATGCATGATGTTGCATACAGTGAGGGATGAAACCAAGATGTTCTGCAACTGCATCATGAATTACGTGGTTGGCTGCGCGTATAAATGCGGTTAATGGTAGAACCGTACGATGAGTGCATGCACTACAAAGCATTGCTCTGTTATTTGCCGGCATTGACATTAGGTTCGAATGGAGATTGAATAGACAATGAATCATTGCGATTTTTTACTGTTCTTTGATTGTTGTTGAAGATATAATATGCCAATCAACAAGAGCCATTCTCAGAGAAAATCTTATTTGATGCGGAAGGGGAGTCTCATTGTTCTCCAACCCTGATTCAATCCTTGAGCACGAAAATTTTTTCAATCTACAAGTAACTAGTTCGGTGTGCACATTTCTTGAATATCAATTTTTTTCGTCAGGTCGATTGATGTTTTTCCCGTCACTTACAAGTGCCAAATTATTTTTAGTGGATGTTTTTCTAATTATTGAAACAATATTAAAATGCATCAGAGACATGGTAATGCCACACGGATCATTCCTATAGTTATTTAGAGTTGGTAAACCTGCGGAGTGTTTTCTCTCTTTCAGTTCCACGGGTTTAACCTATTCCTCTCCCATGATGCTCCGGCGATTACATTGATATTCGAATTGCGCGCCACTCACGGGGAAGGCGCTGTTACCACCCGTGAGCCTCAATGGACAGAATTTGCCCCGAAACTCATAATTTCCCGTGTCATTTTTTCAAATGACTTTGAAACTGCGAAATGTAGAAAAATTCTGGAACTTGTACGCACTTTCAAGCAAGATTTGATTCATCACCTACTATTTTTTTTTCTATAGTTCATTATTTTTTTGGGAGATATGAAATTTCCCTGACTGAGAGGGAGGTTACCTCGGCCTTATAGCTGGAAGGATTACAAAAAATATCCAAATTTCATTCTATTTTTTCTTGAAGCGAAAATGTAATTAAATTTTTTTTGAATTCTACATCATTTAAATATCATGAAAACAGATGCAATAAATTCAACTGAATTGCTCTCAATTTCATCGACAATTTCATGATCTGTCGGAGGAGACCACCACCATCGAGTTCTGATTGATACCTTCCAAGAAAACCTCCATAACATTCAACGCAAAAACCCAACTTCTCAGCAATTGCCACGAAGTCCAACTATTTCTCTCTACTCCAAATATTTTTATTCCCCCAACTTTGTGCATGATTAAAATCGATAATAAATACCCACCGCTTTCCATTCTCCGGTTCCCCCCATAACTTATCCCCTCAATTTTTCTCAAACCCAGGCGACTTTCCCCGCGTTTCCCCTCTAAAAAAAAGTGATCTCCGCCTTGGAGACACATTTTCTCACACCTGGGGGCACAACAGACGCATAAAAATGTTGAGATTTTTCCGATTGTATTGCAGCAGATGCTGTGAGTCCTATCCAAACGTATACGGCTTCCCTCTCTCTTTCTTCTATCTCCTCAGAGTCGACCCAAATCTTTACGATCGCAACATCCCATAGCTGCCGTGTTTTGATATCATATTAAGTTTTCTTTTTACTTTTTTCCTGACTCTTGTGTGTGTTTCCACATCTGCCATTGTCCCTCGACATTTCTCATTCCATCCCATCATGAAACTTCATCTCTTTGATGACTTCCGGGATGACGGAAAGCCTCAGAGATGATACATTTTCTTGAATTTGGAGGATCATTCGTGTGGGATCCACGAAGATTCTAGATGGATATTTAACACTCGGTGATGATCGTTGGAGACGATTTTTTCATAATGAACTATTGATTATTATTAAAAATGTATATGAATGGAGCCAGAAAAGACTTCAAAATATATCGTCTGATGTTTGTGCCCAGTACTGAATTACTGTGATTCATCGGTTCAGTAATCAGTCTCTACAGTCCTTCCATAAACCATTTAATTCAGACACAAAACGTAACGATCGCATTATTATGAAAAAATACAAAAAATTTACTCAAAAAAGAATTTGTTACCGTAAAAATTTAAGTAAACCTTTCCAATGACTTCAGAGATAACGAAAAGTCTCAGCGATAATCGATTTTCTTGAATTTGACGGAACATTCGTGTTGGACTCCACGTTGAGGCAGAATGGGAATAATTGAATTAGTCCGCGAGATGAAGTTTCCAGGTGGATATTTAACACTCAGTGATAATCGTTTGAGATGATTTTTTCATAATGAACTATTGATCATTATTAAAAATGTATATGAATGGAGCCAGAAGACTTCAAAATATATCGTCTGATGTATGTGCCCAGTACTGAATTACGGTGATCCACCGGTTGTTCAGTGATCAGTCTCTACAGTCCTTTCATATACTATTTAATTCAGACACAAAACGTAACGATCGCATTGTTATGAAAACATTCAAAAAAATTACTCAAAAAAGAATCTGTAATCGTAGAAATTTAAGTAAACCTTTCCAATGACTTCAGAGATAACGAAAAGTCTCAGCGATGATCGATTTTCTTGAATTTGGCGGAACATTCGTGTTGGACTCCACGTTGAGGCAGAATGGGAATAATTGAATTAATCCGCGAGATGAAGATCCCAGATGGATATTTTCACCGGCGGTTCGTCGGCCACGCTCGTGAGCACTCGGTGATGATCGGTTTTAGTAACTCCAGACGCTACATTGCCTTATGCCAACGTCAGTTGACGACCAGCTTGGACCGAGTGAACGTATCTCCGGAGAATTTATCTGTTATGATCGAGGGGATCCGTTACGCGTGGTGTCGAGTGTGACAGTTGGGATTATGTGGATCTAGGTGGTGGCGGTGCCTGTGGGGTTTATGGGGGTTATCAGTTTTTGTGGTTCTGGTAATTTGTTTTGCGGTGTTATTGACCTTGGGGGCGGGGATTTTGAAATGTCCATCGGGGATGGGTAGGTATTGGAGTGGAACGGAATCGAAGGATTCTTTGTGGGAGATTGTTCGTGTTGTTGAGAGGTGTTGCATGATTCGGAAGTTATTGGTGAATTACATTTGCGGTCTTTAATTGTTATCTCGGGCATCATTGGGTTTAGGAGGAAATGGTAGAGGACTTTTTTGTAGCTGAAGATATTTTCTACCAAGAAGGTCTTATAGTATTTTTACGTAAAGTCACTTGTTATCGAGATAATCCCGTAGTTGATGAATGGTGAGTGGAGCGATGAGGAATTTTTTTTCAGGATTTGGTTATCGTGAGAATGAGTGATGGCAGGTAAAAACATTATGAGACTTTTTTATAGATCATCAAATTCTCTACAAAACAGATCTTGTGGTGTTTTCACCTAGCACCAACCATTATCGGAATAAATCAACAATTGGAAAACCGCAAATTTTTTATGATTATCACTAGAATTATTGGGTTTAGGAGGAAATAGTAAAAACATTATTGGACTTCTTTGTAGATCATCAAATCTGGTACAAAGAAGGTCCTATAGTGTTTTCCTACTACCACTACTCAACAAAAGAAAGGAATAATTATCGAATCCTAAAGGTGACGCCAATCAAATATGAAACTTTCGCCAATTTTTTATGATTAGCTCGGGAATTATTCGGTTTAGAAGAAAATGGTAGAGGACTTCTTTGTAGCTGAAGATATTTTCTACCAAGAAGGTCCTATAGTATTTTTACGTAAAGTCAATTGTTATCGAGATAATTTACTAGTTGATGACTGATGAATTGATTGATGGCGAATTTGGGATTTTCTATAATTTCATCAGTATCGCGAGAATAAGAGATATTACGCGAAAACGGTATTAGACTTTTTTGTTGATTATCAAATTCTCTATAAAAAAGTTCTGTAGCATTTTCACGTAAAATCACTCGCCATCGAGATAATCGTTAATTGGCGATAAACAAATTGAACTTGAATTTTAAATGTTCGCCAATCTGGCCATTACGTCAAGAATGAATAGCTTTCAGTGAAATTTCATCAGCTTCAGGAAAGTCCACTAGTGTCTCCACCTGAAGCTACTGACTACTGAGATACATAAACAATTAATAACGTGAATTTTCCTCGATTAAATTAGCTTTTGCATCGGAAAAGAAATGAAAATGATTTTAATATCCATCCGTAGCTTTCTCATTCATATTCCAATCATCCAAGTCTTCCCATTCATAAAAAAATTCATACAGATGACCAAAATTGGCTCAGTCATTCTTCATTCATTGATCATTCACTCGTCAATACAAAAATTCAAAAAGTTCTCTAAAAAGGGTGGATTTGCCTCATCCTATTGAATTAATCAAATATTCCGAGAACAGAATGAATTAATTTCACTAGAAGCTTTCAGCATCCGTAAAAATGAGACAAAAAGCATCATCCATGAAATTGAATAAAGTATCGTGAGAAAATCCCAAGTGTTTGTTATACTCCATATCCGTTTTCACTCTGATACCGGCAATGGGACAAAGGCAAATATGCAGAATTCGGGGGGAGTCAAGAGGGGGAGGAGGGAGTAAAATCCTTTATCACTACTGTATACCCATATGTGGAAACCCATGTATTTCACCACATGAATTTTGAATAATTCAATGTGATCTAGTGCCTGCGGCTAACTTTGCCAGTCTCGTTTTATCACGAATACACAATTCGTGATTCTTCATTGGCGATTTCAAATATTTGCAGGAGTGATTGAGCTAACTCGTTTACATTTGTACCGGAGATTTTTATTCAAATTTTTGGGTAAATACAGGTCTTCGGCGGAATTGAATTTACAATTGAAATTTTATTTTTGTGGAAGTTGGGAGAGTGACTAGAATGATAAATGTGGAGGTTAACTGGAGGAGGGGACGGAGAGGGCGATGATTGGGTGTTTTTCGTTGATTGCGGTTTGTTACAGTTTTAGGATGATGGTTGGAGTTTTTGACAGAATCTCATCCTTTCGCGCAGCGAAAGAGTCATTTCAGAATTGTCGAAATCTTCTTTGTTGATTACCATCAAAACTAGTGGAGCAAATCCAAGTTAATTGCACCCCTTTTCATCGTAGACTTTCCAATCTTTTGAATATCACTATTCAAATGCGGTTGATGCCTTTTGAGAAAACCTCTGTAATATCCAACCTAACGAATCTGAATTCTCAGCAATTGTAATAAGACCCGATCATTTCACTCTCCAATTCAAATATTCTTGTTTCCACAACTTCGAATCGATGATGAATCATTGTGTTCTGTTACGATTCTATGATGATTGCTGGAGATAATTTTAGATTCAACAAGAACCATTGTTCTCATTCAAAATCTTATTTGATGGCTATCAAAGAAACTAATGGAGAGTACGGGGGTACTTTATAGTCCTTTCTATCGGAAACTTCATTAGATTTTCAATGAGCCTATGATCATCCAAATGCCATTGACAGTTTTTGACAAAATCTCATCCTTTCGCGAAGCGAAAGAGTCATTTCAGAATTATTGAAATGTTCTTTGTTGATTACCATAAAAACTAGTGGAGCAAATCCAAGTTAATTGCATCCCTTTTCATCGGAGACTTTCCAATCTTTCGAATATCACCATTTAAATGCGGTCGATGCCGTTTGAGAAAACCTCTGTAATATTCAACCTAACGAATCTGAATTCTCAGCAATTGTAACAAGACCCGATCATTTCACTCTCTAATTCAAATATTCTTGTTTCCACAACTTCAAATCGATGATGAATCATTGCCTTCCGTAACAATTCTATGACTTTTGCAGATACTTTAAACATCAATAAAAATCTCTGTTCTCCTCCCAAAAATGTGCACAAGTTCAAAGCTAACAATTTCTACGTTCAATCATTCACAATGAGAGCACTTCAGCCCAAAGCATTCTCATTTTTCAAACACCCCGACCCATGTAATCCTTTCAAAGACGCTATTAGACACGCCTTGACACAAAAGAGTCCAACACAGGAATTAATATCCCGTTCATATTCAAATTCCAATTACTTTTCAATTCAATTTCCTTCATTTCACTTTCACCAACAAAGAAACACGAATGCCAATCATCCTCATTCTAAATGCTGGCGCACGTATATGAAGCAGATATGAAGATGAAAAAATAATAAATAAAAAACATGTGACAAAAAGGAGATATGCCTGGAGGGGGCATAAACAAGCCGGAGCGAAGCTGACGCCGTGTGTTTCTAACAGTAAAAGTCCAGCTAGACTACTACGTTCTCCCGATAAAATATACCCCCCCAACAGCGGTAAGGTGGATACAAGATGCGGTATACCGGTCATTTCTTCGAGATACACTCGTTTATGATTCTCAGGGAGAGAACAAGTGTGCACGAGGCTGGATCCTGCCTTCTTCGGGTAACCAGTAAAATCCTCTTAATTAAAAGTGTTGACGGGTTACGGGTTACATACTTGGAACGTGCACGACAAAAGTAGAGATTATTTTTTTCCCTTTTCTCTCACTTTTTGAAGGACACCCCTCCCGCGGTATAATGATGGCGAGAGGCAAGGGAAAACTGTGCGTGATAATTATCACTGGTTTTTTATGAAATGGCAATGGAAAAAACATGAATTCTTTGCTGTGATTGCACGGTTTTTTCCGTTTCAATGGTCTTGGGAACGCCATTGTTGGCTGTTAGCGGACATCGTGTGACTTGGAAAAGTGGAGGGGCTGGATTTTTATTGGTACTTTAGGGATAACTGTTTTGTTTCGCGTAAATGTGAGGTTTGAGGAGCTGATGACATTTGCAATGGAAAACCTTGGGGATGACGCCAGTGGTTCTTGAACTGGCTCTTGTTGATTAGATGAATTATTTGCGATAATCGTTGTTGAATGGTAACAGGATACAATGATTCATTGGTGATTTGAAATGTGTGAAATGTTTTGGAAACGAGGATGTTTGAGGGAGCTGAACCTTTCTGCAATCGCTGAGAAGGTTGATTTGTTTGAACGGCGGTATTGGAAAAATTGAAGAATTTTTTTATGATAATCGGTGCAATTGAACTCGATTTGCTGTATTAGTTTAGATGGTATTCAACAAAGAAGATTTCGACAATTCTGAAATGACTCTTTCCCTTCGCGAAAGGATGAAATTCTGTCAAAAACTGTCAATGGCATTTGGATGATCATAGGCTCATTGGAAATCCGATGAAGTATCCGATAGAAAGCACTATAAAGTACCCCAATACTCCCCATTGGTTTCTTTGATAACCATCAAATAAGATTTCGAATGAGAACAATGGTTCTTGTTGAATCTAAAATTATCTCCAACTATCATCATAGAATCGTAACGGAAAACAATGATTCATCATCGATTTGAAGTTGTGGAAACAAGAATATTTGAATTAGAGAGTGAAATGATCGGGTCTTATTACAATCGCTGAGAATTCAGATTCGTTAGGTTGGATATTACAGAGGTTTCCTCAAAAGGCATCAACCGCATTTGAATGGTGATATTCGAAAGATTGAAAAGTCTACGATGAAAAGGGCTGCAATTAACTTAGATTTACTCCACTAATTTTGATGGTAATCAACAAAGAAGATTTCAACAATTCTGAAATGAGTCTTTCCCTTCGCGAAAGGATGAGATTCTGTCAAAAACTGTCAATGGCATTTGGATGATCATAGGCTCATTGGAAATCTGATGAAGCTTCCAATAGAGAGCACTACAAAGTACCCCAATACTCTCCATTAGTTTCTTTGATAATTCTCAAATAAGGTTTTGAATGAAAACAATTGTTCTTTTTTACTTTCGAAATCCTCTCCATCAGGCACATGATTCATCATCACTCCGCGGCTACATAAAATTCTAATGTCAATGCCGACGAACAACAGAGCAACGCTTTCCACCGCCTAGACCCCTCCCAACCTATCATGAAATATTTGAAAAATTACAAATTGCATAAATCGAATTTCTCCACCACAACAGAGCACTTCTTTGTGATGGTTACAATAGACTGACTGCGTAAAAATCCCATTATACAATGAGATATTGCAAAACACCTGCATAATCATTATCATTATGAATTCAACTCCATCGATGGACATTTTAAAATGGTGAATAACCCCAACAATCAAAGTAATAATAGTTAACCGGGAGGCAGTGAATGTTTCGAGTTGATGAGGATGGAGATGAGACTGGACGAGGATGAAAGTGCAATAGGTGATGGTATCAATAATGGTACATTTGAACCATTGAGTGATTCCTGCGGCGAAAGCGACATGGAGGGCCTCGATTTCTCCCTGTTCGAGCCACAACAGACTGACACGGATTATTGCCGGGATATTAGACGTGTGTACACTGGTGCACTTGATCTTTTGATTAATTGCGGTAAGAAAAAGAAAACATTTCAGCATAAGCAGGACGATACAAAAACAAGTGGGATATTGCTTTCGTCACAACATAGTCATTATGTTTTTGCTAATAAATTTGCAATTGGCTTCTTAATGGAATTTCTATGAGGATTTATTTCAAATTGCATTTAAGGGATTCATTGGATTCAACGTTGCCTCAACGTTGGCAGCCAATATTGAACCAATGTCGGTAGCCAACATGGACAGCCAACATTACCTTAATGTTGGCAGTCAACATTGGCTCAACGTTGGCCGTCACCATTGCCCCGACATTATCAGCCAATGTTGGTTCGATGATGGCAACCAACATTGACCCAACACTGTCAGCCAACATTGGCCCAACGTTGGCCGCCATAATTGCCCCGACGTTAGCTACCAATGTTGGCACAACGCTGGCAGCCGATATTGGCCCGACGTTGGCCGTCATCGCTGCTCCGACGTTAGCAGTTAATATTACCTTGACGTCGGTAGCCAACATCGCCCCAACGTTGGTGACCAACATCGACCCAACATTGACCTAGCGTTGACGGCCAACATTACTTTGACGCCAGCAGCCAATATTGCCCCAGCGTCAGTAGCCAGTATTGCCCCAACGTTGGCAGCTAACAGACCCATTTTCCCCATTAGTTTTCAATTTACAGCTAAAATAATGAGGCAACATGAATTTATGATCCTCGTTATGAATCGGAAATTTTCCCGACTACTCGGTGAGAAAGAAATCGAATCGTGACGCAAATCATGATTGATATGTAGATCAGGATTATTCAAATAATCAATTTGCCCACAACATCCGATGAATAGAGCCTCAAATCCGAGATGTGTGAAGATAGTCAGGGGATTGAATTGATCAACTCGAAAATCATTACAAACCATTTGTCGACGATGACTCAGGAAAACGGTAATCTTATTCATAGAATGATGACAACTCTTTGTGAACCTGTCGAACCTAAAATTACAGTATACTATATCCTTCGTCCTCCTTTCCGCGTCATTACCTACTTTCTGATCAACTTGGTTTTTTTTTTTATTCGTCGTAAACAAGGTGCACATGTGCAAGACATAGTTTTCACCATGCCACACGAATTGGAATGGCGTGTGGGAATAGAGAAGTGGATAAGATCGATCGGGAAGAGTTTCCGTGTCAGGCTTGTGGAAAAGGAAGGGACAGAGCGATCGAAACACTCATTCTCAATGGCTGGAATTTACATACTTGTTCAGGAAGGAAATCTAAGGTTATATTTAATGTAGCTCCACCCTTGGAAGGTTATTGTTTAATTAAAAGATTTGTAAACAAGTGGACAATGGCATTTTTTAAATAAATGAGTATAGTTGTTTTTGCTAATAAATTGGCAATACGCTTCCGAATGGTCATTTTGCACATAATTTCCTTCTGTCATGCATAGTTCATTGTTTATTTCATTTTATTAAATTGAATAAGATTTCTTTTCAACTAATTTTGTCAGATTTTCGACTCAGTTGAATGCTATCATCATCATTATTCTTGTTATCCCTTTCTTCTATACAACCGATCGTCTTTTTTACGGTTCTATCTCTCCCCTCAGCCCTTCGATAAAATGTTAATAGAAAAATTCTATTTGTACGTACTTGAATGAATTTGAAACATCGCATTTGAAGAAACCATCAGAAAGCTCACTTTCAGGGAAATTCATGAAAAATTCGAAATTTTCAACAATCATCATCAAAATCAAATCAACCAATATAGCTATCGTAATCATGTTTCAACTTGGACTTAATGGCATTAAAACAAACATTTTAGAGCTTCATCTTCAAATAAATTTTTTATGCCGTCATTCAATCAATTGAGAACATTTTTTTTAGTTATCGTGGGACAACCGATTTTCGAAAAAATTCGAAAATTCAAAAAACTAATCGATGAATTAAATTTCAATTAGTGGCGACTGATAGGGCTCAACAATACCTACATTTGAAAAAAAAAAGATTCGATTCCACAAAATAATATGATAATAATAATAATAATAATAATAATAATAATAATAATAATAATAATAATAATAATGATGATGATGATGATAATGATAATAATAATAATAATAATATATTTTTCCATTCGCAAAAATGTTTAAAAAACATTATTTAACCCAGCGTCATATGTGAAAATCATCAAATGTCGACTATCCCCATTCAAACAAAAAATTAAAATCCAATTTTCCGATTTAGTAACTTTAAAATGAAGAGGCTTGTCACACCTGTTTTTGCAGTACATTAACGAATAGCGCTCGTAATATATTCTCTCCCGACTTGGAACATTCAAGCCGTTCACTCCAATCATGACAAGCATGCTCTCCTCAAACCATCCATAACCAAATAACCAATCCCCATTGCAAAATTATTTCCCCGTATAATTGTCTTGATCAGATTGTCCCGTTCATTAAGAGATCGACTCTATCAAGCCTCTCGTGCATTAGCATATACTAAATCTCCCGTTTCTACTATCGCCAGTTTAATGACCTTATCTGGCCGAGTTTTACATACACCGATATACCTCCAAACCGCCTGAATAAAATATCCCTCTCCCAATATCGCAGGCAAACGTGTCCCCCCGTAGGTGCAAATTACTACCGACAGGTTTTCAATATCCGCACTGTATTTCATATTTCTGATGAAACATTAATTTCTCGTGGAGTGAAATTTTACTCGTGTGGGAAGAGTGATTATTGCGCGAGGCATAACCAATTATACTTTTTCTGCCAGAAGTGATGATTCAAGACGTCTTAATTTAAGACATTAGACAGAAAAATGTGTCTTATCGGCCAACTTCGTGGTGACTGAAACTTCGAATGTCGTGAAATGAGACGCTTTTCCGTCTAAAAATAAGACGTTTGATAGACGAGACATTTTCATAATGTCTTGAAATACAAGTCACAAAATTTAAGACATTTTTTCAGTCTCGGTTCAAGACACTTGAAGACTGTTCAGTCACTAGTCATTTGTGACGGCGGCACTGCGACAAGATATTAACCCCATTGAGACATGGAATTGTAAGACGTTTTTGGTGACTTATCCATTTTCTTCCAATTTATTGAAGTTCTGAATTTATTGAGAGGGTCGGAAGGGCGATGAGGGTGGGAGATGTCGAATGAATTCAAACGTAGTATCATTGCTAGATCAGAAGGGCGTAAAAACCTTGAAGATTATTCCAAGGAGAAATACTTTTCGTCAGTATTTTTTATAACAAAAATTCTTTTATCCTTATTTTTCTACATCACTTCAAATTCTGCTTCATGATCGCTATTTTCAACGAGACTAAAATTGTCAGTGAAAAAATGATTGGCGCTTTTCAGGGAACATGGTCGAACATTGAGACAAAATGAATGAAGCATTTGGAAGAATAAATGGGACATCATAAATTTGAAACAAAAAATCCTCGAGTAAGACACCTTGAATGCCTTGAATATCCCCTACGTGCACTGTAAAAACTAGTGTCGTCAAGATGTCTTAATTTAATACAATAGACGGAAAAATGTGTCTTATCGGCCAACTTCGTGGTGACTGAAACTTCAAATGTCTTGAAATGAGACGTATTTCCGCCTAAAAATAAGACGCTTGATAGACGAGACATTTTCATAATGTCTTGAAATATAAGTCACCAAATTTAAGACATTTTTTCAGTCTCGGTTCAAGACACTTGAAGACTGTTCAGTCACTAGTCATTTGTGACGGCGGCACTACGACAAGATATTAACCCCATTGAGACATGGAATCGTAAGATGTTTTTGGTGACTTATCCATTTTCTTCCAATTTATTGAAGTTCTGAATTTCTTGAGAGGGTCGGAAGGGCGATGAGGGTGGGAGATGTCGAATGACTTCAAACGTAGTATCATTGATAGATCAGAAGGGCTTAAAAACCTTGAAGATTATTCCAAGGAAAAATACTTTTCGTCAGTATTTTTTATCACAAAAATTCTTTTATCCTCATTTTTCTACATCACTTCAAATTCTGCTTCATGATCGCTATTTTCAACAAGACTAAAATTATCAGCGAAAAAATGATTGGCTGTTTTCAGAGAACATGGTCGAACATTAAGACAAAATGAATGAAGTATTTGGAAAAACAAATGGGACACCATAAATTTGAACTAAAAAATCCTCGAGTAAGACATCTAAAATGTCTGGAATACATGTCTCAATGCCAACGTCCGAGAAAAGGGACAAAATCGTCTCAATTTCAGACTCCGGTTTTTCTGTCATAATGAAGTAAAATAGGTTTCTGACCGGAGTTTCCAGTGTCACAGTTGCAATAAACTAATATCGATGGCCTCAATAAAACGGAATATAGCCTTTACCATGCAAATTGTATGGAAATAGCTCATGGTCCTACTGATAAATCTCTTGTATTCGCGCCTGCATCCACAATGTTACTCACAACTTCATGTGCAACAGTTTTGCACTCAAAATGGAGCTTTTCATTTATAATAATTTACGACATTAATTGGTCCGTTTGCGAATATGGACAAAGGTAATAGCGTTGCCGTGGAAAATCGTTTGGATGAAGCATGAAGAGGACGGGAGTGAGGGGGTTTGTGGGTGGCTTTCCACCGGAGAATGAAGCTTTACGCCCGGAATTAATTATTCGGAATGAACGTTGCCCGGCGATGTCGAGACCATTAGCATCCGGAAATTGTCGAGGTACGCTATGGTTGCCTCTCTCTCTCAAACGCCCCTTGTCTGCACCTCACCTGGTACAGCTCGATATGCTACCTACAGCGAACAGCAGTTGTCGACACTCGAGAGTGCCCTCCCGAGAGATCTTTAACCCCTTGGGGGGACGAAAGCTGTTTACCGTAATCCGGAAAATAAAAAATTCGTTTAATACGGAAACACTTCCATAACGCGCAGAGTTGATGGAGAGGCGATGAAGTTTGTTACGCTGAAAAGGCAGGGGAATTTCGGGTCAGAACGCTGGTTATGAGCACATTTAAGTCCCTAGTTTTTTTCCAGTTACAGCAGATTAAAATCAGGTGACGCAATTCAAAAATAATTATGTGAACTTCTCAAGCATGACGGAATAGCTCGGAACTACCCTTGACAAAAAGCTCTTATGTATCACGCACATTAACATCGCGAATGAAAAAGCAAAAGCCATCATGGCTGGGCTCTACTACCTATTTAAAAACAAATCCCTGTCGACACAAGCTAAACTCAAATTGTATAAGGCATTAGTCAGGCCGGTAATAACCTATGGCCCCACCCATATCGCCAAATTCCAAGTTACTCAAAACATATTTCCGTGTTATTAATAATGCCTACTATGGCAGCCCTATCTCCTCCCTCCACATTAGATCCAACACAGAAATGATCCATTACTTCGTAAATCGCATTGCAGACTATTTCGAAGTGAATCTTAAAAATCATTCAAGTTCATTAATAAATAACATCAAGCCTCGCTAAATTTCAAGATCATCAACTGTCTAATTGATATGTCACCGCAATACTCAAGATATCGGATCCTTCATTGCCCGACTTTTCGTGCTATTTTGCAACCCCATGATATTTCCAAGTAAAAGCCCATAAGGACTGCAACACCAATTAAAACGTATCGGATTGCGCAAATCTAAGTGCGACAAAATGAGTTCATGACCAGTGTTTTAATCGAAAAACTCGATTATTGATAAAGTGTTCACCACCAATATTGATTCAGTACGTACAATGCCACGAACAACATTACAAGTGTCTGCGCCAATCTATTTCCGTTCCGCAACACCTAGTACCGATTTTTCATGATGCATTTGTATCCAACAAGAATTGAAACAAATTCCCCTTCACGGCCGGTTTATCTATCCCATGGGTTATTTCATAATTAGTAGTAAAATTTTATCACGGATCTTGGCTGGTCGCTTGGTATTTCAGCCGCGACCTTTCACTCTAGACCACTTGTGGACATTAACACAGAATACCACTGTCTCACATATTTATTGACACACATGTTCAATTTGACTTGATGGTTTTCTAATTAATTATGTTTTTTTGTTTGTTCGCTGTTAAACAGAAGCGGATTGTTGTGTTGGTGAGGCCTCGGGGGAGGCCTGCTGGGAGCCCTGTTACTGCGTACTCCTTCAAGATGAACAGACTCTCACTGCGTACAGAAGTGAGGACATGGCGGTAAGTTGTAATTTATTGCTGCATGAGACGGATAAGAAAATCATCTCTTCGTGGATAATTTTAGATGAAAGTTAACAACTATCTTTCGCTTCATTCACGTTGGAAATCGTTAAAATACCATTGAGCACGTTAATTTACCACATGTTTAACGCATAGAGCATGCACGCATCCTACTCTTGCTTTTTTTTCGAGCTATTATCACATTAATTGAACTTTCATTTCACTTGGGGATTATGCAGCTGTTTGCCGGCACTGGATGCTTCTTCAGGGGACATCACAAGGTTTGTCCATCTTCAATTTTCACCTGCATCTAACATTCTTCGTCGCATGGGACTTGCGCCAGTCGTGTCTGATGAAAAGTCAAGTGAATTTTGAAAGGAAGCCTTTCCGCCACTTTCTTTTACCATTAAATAATCCTATTTGGTCTCAGCTATAAGCTTCTCATCCCAAATCTAAGATTCCCGAAATGATGTTCAGCTGATCATTTCCCACTGATGACCAATTTAAGTTCAGAAGTGGTTCGCAATGAGAGTCTCAGGTCAAAACAACTCTTTCATATCTCAACACCCATTCCAGTCCAGTAATATTGATAAGAATCACTTTTCGTTCGTCTCCATCAACCAAAAGCATCCGTTCCGTCTATCTCAGTCTAAAGTCTGAAGATCAAACACTCGTTAGGATTTTCCATCAGCAAATCCGACTTCCTCCTCAAAAGTTAAAATAACAAACTTCAATAAATCCATTAATATCTGCCGCCCGCGACAAAAAGTTGGCTGTCTGTAACCACTTGGCTTGTCTCTGCCTGAATATGAAAAGAATTGAGAGATGTTGATGGCTTGTTTGACATGCAGCAATGATTACCCCTGTCTGATACAAACCGAGATGTCTCTAAACCCGCTTCATAGCGCTTCATAAAGTGGCAGGAAACGACTTGATTTTACTATTAAGTAATCCTAGTTTGTCTCAGCTATAAGCTTTCTATCCCAAATCTAAGATTCCCGAAATGATGTTCAGCTGATCATTTCCCACTGATGACCAATTTAAGTTCAGAAGTGGTTCGCAATGAGAGTCTCAGGTCAAAACAACTCTTTCATATCTCAACACCCATTCCAGCCCAGTAATATTGATAAGAATAACCTTTCGTTCGTCTCCATCAGCTTGAAGCTCTCCCAACCAAAAGCATCCGTTCCTTCTATCTCCATCTAAAGTCTGAAGATCAAACACTCGTTAGGATTTTCCATCAGCAAACCCGACTTCCTCCTCAAAGTTAAAATAACAAACTTCAATAAATCCATTAATATCTGCCGCCCGCGACAAAAAGTTGGCTGTCTGTAACCACTTGGCTTGTCTCTTCCTGAATATGAAAAGAATTGAGAGATGTTGATGGCTTGTTTGACATGCAGCAATGATTACCCCTGTCCGATACAAACCGAGATGTCTCTACACCCGCTTCGTACACTTCATACACTGTTGACCACGACCGCCCTTTGAGAGTTAATAGCCTTTTCGCTTAAATTCCCCGTCCAACGGCCATCACCAGCGCTTCAGTTTTAATTAGTGACATCATCCCCTCGAGTCGATTCAACGAATGCCAAATATTAAAGCAGATGAGATATGTTGTCAGCAGGATCTTTCTGCTGACGAGATAGCTACTTTATTGTCTCCTCTTTCGGCCTCTTTAGCTTCATTATTACCGTCCGCATGACACTCTGCCAACAAGTTAAACACAACTCGGTGCTTTTTCATTGTTCTGTAGAAATTGGAATGGAGTAAAATGTTCTGTGTGCTCTTTCAGATTGGAGATGCTATGTTTGTTGAATTGCCACGGGTCAGATTGGACGGCGGTGCAAGAACATTTCGACAGCACTGGGGATACGAGTCTCGGCCTCATGTACCACCGCCTCCGCTCATTGAGGAGGACGAGGGAGGCATCGAACCGGAAACCGTCAGCCTGCGGGAGGCCAACACAGCTTCTCCAATAGGTCAGTTCCATTTATTTCGAGTGCTGAATTTTTTTTACAATTGTTTGTGTGGGAGTTTGACTGCACTGTTTGTTTGGCGCCTCACAGTCGCTGATTTCACATCGATTTTTTCGATCATCAAATATCGATTCGCAAGAATGAGAGGTATCTCAATCAATAGCTGGGAAAATTTCCGCTGAAAAACTCGGGTTATAAACCTCATTTGCTCCATTAGTTCCCGAGATATCTGAAAATTAAAAAAAAAAACCCAAAACTTTCGCCTTCATTATCTCACCAACCATTGGACCAAAACAGGTCGTCATATTGAGTTTTACAGCTCAAATTTCCCTGGCTATCGAACGAGACAGTTTTCATCTGAAAAAATTGACCTTAGCGAACAATGGAATACCATCAGTCGGTAAAGTAGATCTAATTTTCATAAAATCGGGCAAACTATCGATCAGTGTTATATAATAATTAGATAACTTCGACCAAAAGTACGTCAATCATTTTCGTAGAAACTGCACTATTTGGACATCAATTTTTGCCCCTAACAAACATCAATTTTCGCAATTATTATTGATCATTTCCAAATAGGATAAAAGTTATATTATCCAATACCCGGGGAAATTTCCGCTAAAAAACTCTGGTCTTAAACCTATTTTCTTCCATTAGCTTCCGAGATATCCACAAATCCCCAAAAATCACTCAAAACTTTGGCCTTCTGTATCTCACGAACTATTCAACCAAAACAGGTCGTCATATGGAGTTTCCAGCTCAAATTTCCCTGGCTATCAAACAAAATAATTTTCATCCAAAAATATTGAACTCACCGAACAATGAAATACCATCAGTCGGTAAAGTAGATCGCACTTTCAACAAACTACGCAAGCGATCTCTGCACTATCATATCGAGGTAATAACCACCGAAAATCTTTTGTATCGGTTATGATAATGTAGAAATCATCTTACCGACTCTTAAGTAAATTCAAATTGCATTGGTACGAAGTGAAAAAATTGCTGAATGATCTCATACAGAAAGGAAGACACTTATCAAACTCACAAACCGCATATCCTCTGGGCTTCAACTCCAGACAATACAGAACAATAAAGGCGAAAATCCCACCGGGAAGAAGTACAATTTAACTTCTCATCTTCAGTTACTCATAAGACAATCCAGCAAACACAACACATGCACGAATCATTGACTGTCCCTCGCCCACGTTATTACTCAGTTGCGATGAGACTCATTCATTCGATCGTATGATGAGGTAGTGACATATCTCACCCAGCGTAATCATCACTCCGGATATGTACGATAACTTTCGTACTTGATTCACAACTACTTTGGGGACATTATTTTAATACGAGTGCATTCACATGACTTCGGGTGACGGTTTCATTCGGACGAGTTTAAACAGTGTAACAAGTGGTTTTTTCGGGGCTCTTGTGTTAATGAGTGAGGACTGAGTGTTTATTTAATTAGTCACACCGAGTTTTTAGGAAAATGGGTCATAGGAGAGTGTGGAATAGTATTGTTAGGTGGAAACGAAGTTTTGAGGGGGAGGATGAGTGGAATGACGAAGAGGGCGCGCGTGAGTTGTTTATGCCATTGTTTTTCATTTTTCTCATTAATTTTTTTTAACGACCATTTATTCGTTGTGTAGCCCCGAAAATTTCCGGTTCAACACACTGGTGTTGAAGTTATTTTGGCCCTTTGGTTTTTTTAAATGAGAAAAAAACGGATTTGGAGTGAAAAATTTGTTTTTGGATTTTGGGATAAGTTATGGGGCAAAATGGATTTATGAATCCACGGTTTTGAATCGGAAATTTTTGGGCCTGTGCGACGGAATGATTTTTGTAGCAAAATTTGCCATTTGCATTTAATTTATTAACAATTTAAACTTTTTCGAAATGATTCTCTGGAATTTTTTTTTAAAAGCTTTTGAGAGGATCATGAAGTGAACATTTTTAGAAAAAAATGTTTTCTTTGTATAGTCGGGAAAATTTCCTGTTCAAAACCCTGATATTGATCTCATTTTGTCCCTTTGGTTTCTTTGAATAAGAAAAAAAAACGTTTTTGAGATGGAAACAATTTTTTTTTTTTTTTTGAGAAAGTCATGGGCCAAAATGTGTTCATGACCCCGGGTTTTGGATCGGAAATTTTCGTGCCTGTGCGACGGAGTATTTTTTCTAGCAAAATTTTCCATTTGCATTCAATTTATTAACAATTTAAACTTTTTCGAAACGATTCTTTGGAATTTTTTTTTTTAAAGCTTTTGAGAGAATCATGAAGTGAACATTTTTAGGAAAAAATGTTTTCTTTGTATAGTCGGGAAAATTTCCCGTTCAAAACCCTGATATTGACCTCATTTTGTCCCTTTGGTTTCTTTGAATAAGAAAAATACGATTTGCGATGGAAATTTTTTTTTTTTTATTTTTGAGAAAGTCATGGGCCAAAATGTGTTCATGACCCCGGGTTTTGGATCGGAAATTTTCGTGCCTGTGCGACGGAGTATTTTTTCTAGCAAAATTTTCCATTTGCATTCAATTTATTAACAATTTAAACTTTTTCGAAACGATTCTTTGGAATTTTTTTTTTTAAAGCTTTTGAGAGAATCATGAAGTGAACATTTTTAGGAAAAAATGTTTTCTTTGTATAGTCGGGAAAATTTCCCGTTCAAAACCCTGATATTGACCTCATTTTGTCCCTTTGGTTTCTTTGAATAAGAAAAATACGATTTGCGATGGAAATTTTTTTTTTTTTTTTTTTGAGAAAGTCATGGGCCAAAATGTGTTCATGACCCCGGGTTTTGGATCGGAAATTTTCGTGCCTGTGCGACGGAGTATTTTTTCTAGCAAAATTTTCCATTTGCATTCAATTTATTAACAATTTAAACTTTTTCGAAACGATTCTTTGGAATTTTTTTTTTTAAAGCTTTTGAGAGAATCATGAAGTGAACATTTTTAGGAAAAAATGTTTTCTTTGTATAGTCGGGAAAATTTCCCGTTCAAAACCCTGATATTGACCTCATTTTGTCCCTTTGGTTTCTTTGAATAAGAAAAATACGATTTGCGATGGAAATTTTTTTATTTTTATTTTTGAGAAAGTCATGGGCCAAAATGTGTTCATGACCCTGGCTCTTGGATCGGAAATTTTCGTGCCTGTGCGACGGAATAATTTTTGCAGCAAAATTTCCCTTCGAATTAGTTTTATTAACACTTGAAACGTTTTAAATGCAATTCTTTTGAAGTAATTTTATATTCTCACTGGCTCTGCGCATGTAGTTCTTTTAATTTTCATTTTTCATTACATCAAAGTTGCTCAGTGTAACAAAATGCTTTTATCCATGATAAAGAATCCGTGACGAGAGGATGGTGGAGTGGTCGCTGTCCAGGGTTCTGTTATTTCTGTGTAATACAAGGAGACAATGGCCTCCCCCCCGTGCAATGTGATCCCATAGTTGAGGACTCGTATTACGGACACACTCACACGGTTACCGTTGGACTTGTGGATGTATAATTTGACTCTTGTCACGTTCAATTATGATTACGACAGTTCTAAGGTGCTATTAGTAACACTCATTCGTTTGATTACGTAATTCAACGTTTTTACGGGGGGGGGGGGGGGGATTTCACGCTTGGTTTGGGACTTGCGATTGTTGNGGGGGGGGAGGGGATTTCACGCTTGGTTTGGGACTTGCGATTGTTGGTCGAGTGTATCGAGTCTCGTGAATGACAATCGAGTGGAAAGAAGGTTATTATTTCTCATTGGAACTGGGCGCGTTTCGAAGGACGAGTTTTATGATGATTAAACGGTAGAAAGCGCAAGAAAATTATCGCGAGTCGGGGAAATTTCCGGTTGAAAACACTGGTTTGTTGATGATTTTTTTACGATGGATCTGCACTGAGAGAAAAAATTAGCTCCGCCGAAAACCTGTGTGTTCCACGTGAGAATATTTGATGGAGTGGAACAGATTTACTCGAGGGAAATTAACCAACTTGATAGAAGGAAATTTAATATCTTTCCCAAAAATTAAATTTTGTCGTGATTATCAGAAATATCCCTAGAAGAAGTCCAACTGTTGGCAGGAAAAAATATAATCTATTGTGCGATAATCATTTGATCTGAGAGAACTCCACAGGTTTATACCACAGAAAGAATACATTGACGAGGAAAGAATATTTTTTTCCCGAAAAACAATTGTCCCCTCGAAATTATTTAGTTTTGCCAATAGCACAGTTTTCGGCAAGAAAATTGTAGTTTCCTCTTGAAATTATCATTTGTTCCATGGAAATTATAAGTGTTTATTGGACAAAAATATGCACTACTCAATAACATTGACTTGATAAAACCGGAGGCTCATATAATTCTCTGTAGACCAAATGTGTTTACCAGAAAGACATAAATGTCTCACGAGAACAATTACAACTCCGAAAATAATCATGTTTCGGTGGAAACTTTCTTTTTTGTTCACAAGTGAACTGATTCAATACGACAAAAGATCTCTTCAGGGGAACATGTAATTTTTCGGCAGAACAAATTTTTTCTCTCAGTGTGTGGGAGAATTAGACTTTCCTTGATGATTTCTGTTTTCTTCATGGATTTTACTTCGAATGAATTTCGAGATGATGATGTTGAATAGTTCAAATAGTATTTATTTGAGGCTCCAGGCAACTGAATATCATGAAAATTCGATCTGAATATTATAAAAATCCCAAAAATTCATCAATAAAAATAGCATTAACAATTCCATTTCCCTCAACTCCATGAGTAAACCCAATGGGACAAAATGAATTCGTAGTCGGTGCATCCAACCGGAAATATCTCGAGTCACCCAGTGGCCCCAATTGCCCCTGGAAAATATTTCCAAACTGATATTTTCAGTCCCGCAAAAGAGAATCGGGAAAAATCGAGTGGGAGAACAAGTCCAGAGGGCACATTCGCCCCTGTCTAATGCAACGTATAACAATCAGAAATTGATAGGAGAAAATGGGATTGTGTTTCCGTTGGGCGGAAGACAACGGAAAATGATTCTGAAGAAGAAAAAAAAACAAATTGAATATGACGAGGAGTAGTTTGCCTCGTCTCACAGTCTTGTTCATCCTACGCATCGCTCGGGTGACTCACTTGACTTCTTGCGACGATTCGAAAGGAGTGTACCACGTACCTCTGTCCTCTGCACATTTTCCTCGTGCTGTTTTTCATTTCTCCATGCTCTTATCGCCCAACATTTTCATAAATCATCGTAATCGTTCTGCTATTTTAGTTTTCAGCTTAAAACAACTTCTTGGCTTGAATTCCTTGACAGAACGAGTTGATTTCCGGTTTGAAACACTGGTTTTTTCGTAATTTTGAAGTTGTATTTTATTTATAGCGCTAGTGTTGATGCCCCTTTTTCTGACAGATTCGATATTCATTTTTTCAATCATTCGCATTGCAAAAATGTTTATATTGCAATAAATGATTTGCTCATGTTCTAATTCCTGCGCTCACTGAATGAGATTTTAATCATAATTACAATTAAATTCCTTCTAGAACACACTTTAGAGTGTGAATTTCTGGAATTCAATGTTTGTTAATACTCTGGTTAAAGTGCGTGACCACACTGTTATCAATTTTTAGTTAGTTGACACGGTTATTCAATTAATCTGTTGTTCATCTCATCAGTATAATTCCGGCAGCACCAAATTAAAAATTAAAACTTCATTGGGAATATTGAGTGACAGCTTCTCTTGATTCATATCAGAAATTTTGTATTTGGATATTAATATTATTTATTCAAAGTGAAAAAATCGATCATCATTTTCACTATATTGCATTAAGATTCTCCTATCCTTAACGTCAAAACTGTGAGATAATCTCATAATTCTAGCTGTTAATTCTAATCAACTTTGTTCGAAGAAAACCTTAGTAACCGCAATATTAAGAAAGTTGAATTATTCTATTTTCCTCTCAGCTAAATGATTTGGACGATTATGATTCGTTTATTCATGTAAACTGGTATTCAATTCCCTTTTGTTTGTTAGGCGGGCTTCATGAAAATTCGACGCAAGACGATTGCACTCATGAAAGTACACTATCCTATTTACTAATGATGAAAGAAACGTTCAAATTAATAAATTCTGTCCTTTTATGGAGACCGATTATTTAAAAAAATTGAAGATAATTAATTGAAAATGAAAAATTCCTTATAGATTTACTCTACTTCGATATTCACTTCAATCGTTAGTCGAATTCTCTTTGATTCATTATCAATATTTATAAGGTATTCATGAGAAAATGAAATTCAATGAATTCCATTTCTTCATTTCAACAAATGAATAGATCAGCGCGCGCGAGAGCGCGCGCATAGATCTTGCAGGAAACTATTGGGAAAACTCGGGTTGGCGACCAGTGTTGTGATTCAAAGAATCCCTTGGCTGTCTGATGAATTTTGGCGGATAGAACTTGTAGTTTTTTTTTTTGAGAATTGTGTTTTGAGGTGAAGAGATTTCCTTCGCAAATCCTGCCGCAGGATGAGAATTCCCAGACTTGGAGATTACACTCACTCGGCACTTCCGTGTTTCATCGCTTTTATCGTTTCACGATAATGCACAGTCGCTCTCAACCTGTTTTCACTGGCTTCAAACGCTTCCTACAGTTTTTCTGGCTTCCATAATTGAAAGGGTAAAACGTAACGCTCGATTTCTCACCTTTAAATGTCAAATTATCTCGGAAATGCATGGGTCTTGCAGAAAATGTTACAAGACGTTTTTTGTAGAGAATTTATTTCTCTGCAAATAAGATTTTGTGACTTTTTTTGATAAAACCACATGCTGTTGAGATAATGGAAGATTTGGGGAGCATACTTCGTTCGACTCGTTACGTTTCACCATTTGGCTACCGAATAAAATTGAGAGTAAATAATTATTATGAGTTTTGGAATTGGTGAATCCGCAGCGTCGTTTCTGAGGAAAGTGAGGACACTTCCGGCCAGGGGTTATCAACGACACACTATGCAGCCCGAGCTAACGGAAATTAGAAATATTATGGTTGATACTAGTCAACTGCATCAGAGCCTTTGTAAGTTTAATTGAATACACAAAATTAGAGTGAGAAATTAAATCACCAGACAAGCAATCTTAATTATCAATGAATTTTCATTTCAGGTAATGATTATGAAATGAAGCTGTTTATATTTGCTTATCATTTTTATCTGTTATTGCTCATTATGTTATCATCAGTAATGATATCGTATCACTCAAAAATTGTTAGTCCCTGAATTAATTTCACAATTACTCATTGACGAATTAAAATGGTCCCTTCGGAGATAAATAATTTCAATTGACTAGCCTCTTGATGCCCTTTTTACAGTCAGATTCGATTTTTCTTTTTTCAACTAATTATTGATAATCATTCTCATTGCAAAAAGCAGTACGATCGATGAGAATTATATGTCCCAATTTATCAGCTGTCAAATTTTCATATTACAATATATGATTTGCTCATGTTCCAACTCCTACGCTCACTGAATAAGACATTAATCATAAGTACAATTAAATTCCTTCTAGAACACACTTTAGACTGTGAATTTCTGGAATTCAATGTTTGTTGATACTTTGGTAAAAGTGCGTGGCCAGACTGTTATCAATTTTTAGTTAGTTGACACGGTAATTCAATTAATCTGTTGTTCATCTCATCAATATACTTCCGTGCTTAGAATATTGTCATCTCGTGTTATCAGCACCAAATTAAAAATTAAAACTTCATTTGGAATATTGAGTGGCAGCTTCTTTTTATTCATATCAGAAATTTTGTATTTAGATATTAATATTATTTGTTCAAAGTGAAAAAATCGATCATTATTTTCACTAGATTGCATTCAGATTCTCCTATCCTTGACGTAAAAAATGTGAGATAATCTCATAATTCTAGCTATTAATTCTAATCAACTTTGTTCGAAGAAAACCTTAGTAAACGCAATATTAAGAAAGTTGAATTATTCTGTTTACATCTGGCCTAAATGATTTGGACAATTATGATTCGTTTATTCATCTTTCATAGAATGGCATTCAATTCTCTTTTGTTTGTTAGGCGGTCTTCATGGAAATTCGGCGTGAGACGATTGTACTCATGAAAACCGCCTTACTTTCTCCATTCCTGCGAGACATTGCCCATGTTTTTTCTTAGAAAGCATTGTTTCTAATCATTCTCATTGCAAAAAGTAATACGACCGGTGAGAATCGCATGTCCAAATTTATCGCCTGTCAAATTTTCATATTACAATAAATGATTTGCTCATGGTCTAATTCCTACGCTCACTGAATCAGATTTTAATCATAATTAGAATTAAATTCCTTCTAGAACACACTTTAAACTGTGAATTTCTGGAATTCAATGTTTGTTGATACTCTGGTAAAAGTGCGTGGCCACACTGTTATCAATTTTTAGTTAGTTCACACACGGTAATTCAATTAATCTGTTGTTCATCTCATCAATATAATTCCGTGCTTAGAATATTGTCATCTCATGTTTTCAGCACCAAATTAAAAATTAAAACTTCATTTGGATCATTGAGTGACAGTTTCTTTGTATTCACATCAGAAATTTTGTATTTGGATATTAATATTATTTGTTCAAAGTGAAAAAATCGACCATCATTTTCACTATATTGCATTCAGATTCTCCTATCCTTGACGTCAAAAATGTGAGATAATCTCATAATTGTAGCTATTAATTCTAATCAACTTTTTTCGAAGAAAACCTTAGTAAACGCAATATTAAGAAAGTTGAATTATTCTATTTACCTCTGGCCTAAATGATTTGGACAATGATGATTCGTTGATTCATCTTTCATAGAATGGCATTCAATTCTCTTTTGTTTGTTAGGCGGTCTTCATGGAAATTCGGCGTGAGACGATTGTACTCGTGAAAACCGCCTTACTTTCTCCAGTCATTCGTATTTTTTTCATTTGATTTTTTTTATGGGAAGAAAATTGAAAAATTGTCCATCTCAAAAGTTCAAAATTGCTTTGTTGAAATGATTTTTTATTAATAAACAGTGGAGTGCGATGACAGGAGGACTTGCGCACAAAATTAATCAGCAAAGTAATTTCGTACGAAAATCAGTGATGTCAAATATTCCGTGCGTCAATATGCGAGCGAACCTCTCTCTGGCAAGCGATTTTTCCCCCTGTATGTTTGCCCGTTGAGCATTGGCCGATCGCCAAATGTGATATTTTTATATGCGGTAGCGAGTGAAACGATTGCACAGATACGCGAAAAACTTGGGGACCTCAAATCCCCGGTATTACGCCATTCCCAGCGGTTTACGTCAAACACCGAGGGGGCAATGAAAAAAAGGGATAAGTTGGCGTACTTGACCCTGTTATTTCTCACTCCGGTGTATGAATAAAAAGTTCTGAACAAACGAAAACTCGTGCTGGAGGAAGTAAAACCTGTTCCATTGTAAATTCAAGTGAGTTTTTATGAATTTCGCATTTTTGAAAAATCCAAAATTCGGAATTTGGGGTCGAAAATGACCCCATTAGTTTCCCTAAAAAATGTCCGATCCAAAACACTGGTTATAAACCCATTTTGCCGCAGTAGTTCTCTGGTAATTGAAATAACTTTAAATTCAATAGGGAATTTGCATGTTTATTTTACTTTATTTTTTCTCAAATATATGCCCCCAAGAACTCATATTTGATAAAAGAACACACGGAAAATAGTTCAATAATTATTTATTTGCTTTTAAAAATTGCATTTTTTAAACGTTCTAAAAAGGCCTGTGACGTCAACTCACCGGAGGCCGAAATTTTCGTGTGGCGCTGTCAAGCGGTTCAGTACAGCTGCTGAAATCTAGAAAAATACTCTGCACATGTATTTTGCTCCAAAATGTCAGAAAAACCGGATCGAGTGATGAAAGTTCCTTATAAATATTGTTTTGTACCAGGATGTAAAAATACAACAGTGAAAATTATACAACCACGACTTTCGACACTTTGACACAGATTTAAACCCATTTATGTCGCGCCGTGCAATAAGTCGAGTTTATCGCACGCTGCGCTTCGCGCAGCTTGCTCAAAACTCGACTTCTGCACGACTTGACATAAAATATTATAGAGCACTCGGTAATAAATTTCGTTTTCAACGAATGTGTAGTTTACAGGCCGAGCCGAAGGCGAGGTCTGTACACACATTCGTTGAAAACGAAATTTGTGCCCTTGTACTCTAATGTACTAAAAATCTATCAACATAGTCACGTCTACCGTTGGTAAATTCCCCGAGCACGCCTTTTGAAAATCATTTTTCAGCACAAACTTTATTGTTTAGTGCCAATAAATTTTTTTATCCACTTTTAATAATTGTTTCAAACATAACTCCCTCGATTTGTTTTGCTTGAACGTCTCGCACTTTGAGAGGCTTGAATAACTCAATAGAGAAACTTGATTCCGGTGAGTTGACGTCATGACCCCAAAAAAAGTGTTCAAAATTGATGCATTGTTAATCAGTTATTACAAAATATCCAGACCACCTTTCGGAAATTTTTTTACTCTCGAATTGTTCATAGGGTACAAAGACTCTATTCATTTAAACATATTCGAAAAGTGGACTCTAAGTAAGACTATAAGTAACAGGGCAAAACGCCGGTGTCATTTTCCACCCCCCCCCTTTCCCCGATAAAACAAGTGGATAATCGCATTTTCAGTATATGGGTATAGTTTATGTTGCTAACAAATTAGCAATATGCTTCCGAATGGCTTCTCCGTTTTTGAAATTTATTACTCCTATTTCTTCTTGTTTTGAATAGTGACACCCATATGACCCCGTGTGACACCCATATAATACCATATTACTCCAATTTGACCTCATACAGCCCCTATATGAACCTCATATGAACCTATATCACTTCACATAAACCCATATGAGTCCATATGACCCTCATATTCCCACATATGAACCCCATCTGACCGTGTGTCATCCCATATGAGCCCATTATGACACCATATGACTTCAGATAACTTCCAAATGACCTCATATAACCCCCATATGACCCCGTACAACTTTTATATGACCCCATATAACCCATATATGACCCCCATATGACCTCCATATGACCTAAAGCTTCATATTGCTACTATGCAACTTAATAAATAGTTATGCTCTTTTCATCATGTTTGCACTTCATCGAGAAAGCATCAAAACAATCTTTTTGAGCCATGATTTCATTGATATGACTGTTAATTTTTCCAGTTTATCGTGAAAAAAATGAAAAAAAAAATCTCACAAACTGTATGCTGTAGCTCAACAGTGATAGATGCGATCTGCATCCTATTCTGATAGAATCAAGAGGCTATCAATACAAATTTTTGAAGCCATGATTCATTTCATTCTGATAACAATTCTTGGACTGAGCGTCGAAAAATCGATTTTTGAAAAAATACCAATATTTCACAAACTCTATGAATAATTCAACTTTAATTGGTGTCGATGAGTAGAGCCTATTAACGTCTATATCCATGGAAAAAATTCATGAAATTTCATCAAGCTCCTATAAAGAAAGTTTCGAAAAAAAATTGAAAAAAAGTACACACACACACATACATACAGACACCATCTAAAAATCGCATATTTAGACTTTTTAGACAATATTTAGTTACCCTGACGCAAAAATTTGGAAACTTAATTTTGAACGATTACAAAGCTTACATTCGGAAACAAAAAAGCTTGTTTGCCTAGATGGAAATCTAAGCAAACAACCGCCAGGTTAAAATATTTTCCATAATAACCGTCATTGTTTAATCTCGGTGAGATAGACTTGTATTTGTGCGCAGGCCGGAGACGATCCGGCGATTTAACATCCGGTGCTCCGGAAGTGGAACGGGTGCGAAGTCCCGTTGCCTGAAAAATAAGAAATAAAAAATAATACAAAGAGGAAACCCGTGCGCTTTCACCCGATTACGTTAGGTGTATTATGTGCATTCTATTGTCAATTCAGTGTCTCAAATTTTCCTGGGGGACGAAAATGAGAATAGCCGTTGGGTTTGTTTTGTTATTTTTTACTTCCGCTGGTGGGTGAGAGCGAGGGTGGGAGGGGAGGGACTGGAGGAATAGCGTGTCGCAAACTTTTTATCTTCGGGCAATGGTGAGTGGTAGTTGCGTTGCGCAATGGGCGAATGATTTTCTGATGACAAAGAGAGGACGGCCTCAACATTATCCGGAGGTCTGAGCATTGATGGGATTTATTATGTTCGGTTGAATGGTTGGAGCATGATTTTTCCATTGGATGGAATGTAGGTGGATGGAAATGATCGGAATAATTATCATGAATGATATTTGAAGGTTTTAATTATTGGAAGAATTCAGGGCTTCAGGCGGAAAATCCAGAAGTCCATTTGTGGGGTGATTTAATTAATTCATGTGAATAATCTGTCGAGTTATCAGATACATTCGAGCTAAATACCGTGAAGATCACTAAGAATTATCAAGAAAACAGCGCAACCGGAGTGGAACAATAATAATAGCAAAAGTTCCATTTTCATATTTTTATGAATGTATTAAAAACAAAATTAATCGCAGCAGAGGCACAATATCTAATGCTGTCCTGATGACAAACGTAGGCTTTCACAATCTTCACAAAACACTAGTCTCGAGCCCATTTAGCCCCACTAGTTCCAAAGTTCCAGCCTGAATTTCTCATTTCGACAATTTGTTTCCAATTCCAATTGTTTATTGAGAGCTTCATGCAGAAGTGCCCATCAAAGTCACAAAATAATACAGAACATGAGTCACAAACATGTATAAGTATATGTATAATCCCTGAGAGAACACTGAGATAATCTCACAACAGGAGCGTGAAAATCATCAAGTCCATTCGTCAAGTAATTTCCCAAAAATTAATAAGCAAAGAAAAACTCAAAAATCAAATGAATCATCGCTCGCCAACATCAATAGAAAGTCTCTGAAAAATATCTCCCAGAAATATCGTGCAGCATGATCATGCGGTATCCCATGATATACATGAAAATCTCGCAATAACAATAATCAATAATTAACATCATCATCTCGCTATTCATGTGAATAATCTCGCGAGATATCAGACAAAATCAAGCTAAATACTGTGGAAATCACAAGGAAATATCGAAAAAAGGGCGCAACAATCCTATTTTCACATTTGCATGGATGGCTCCAAATCCTCGTTCAGTTTTTCGCAATTATCTCGGAAGCCTGAAGAAATTAAATAATGAGGCTCATTGGATGAGCCAGGAAATTTCCGATCCCAACTCCAGCTAATTTTCGCGTTAAAATCGTTTTTCTCCAGTCACAAGATCTATGCGCGCGCTCTCACGCGCGCTGATCTATTCATTTGTTGAAATAAATAAATGGAATTCATTGAATTTCATTTTCTCATGAATACCTTATAAATATTGATAATGAATCAAAGAGAATTGGACTAATGATTGAAGTGAATAGCGAAGTAGAGTAAAAGAATCTATAAAGAATTTTCCATTTTCAATTAATTATCTTCAATTTTTACAATAATCGGTCTCCATAAAAGGACAGAATTTATTAATTTCACCGATGATATATATACATGTGAAATATATATATTATATATATATGACGTAAAAAAAAAAATTACCACTGAAGAATTTGAAATTATGTCACTGAAGAATTTGAAAATGCCGCGTTTATTTTTGTGAATAACTTCGCGTCACATATTGACCAATCAGAATTAAGCATTAGCGGTCAGGCAGTTTCGAGATATTTCGATATAAAACAACTTCACGTTTCTTTCATCTTTAGTAAAATAGGATTCGATGATTTCAAACTAAAAAACGTTCATGACCAATATTTTAAATCGTAAATTTTCCTGATCATCGAATGAAACCTGTTTCAATCCCCTCCCCCCACCCCATGCTTCCCAAAACTCCCCGTTTCAACGGGTAATTTCAATAAAATGAAAATTAACTACCAATTTATCATTCAATAATTTCGTATTTCAATTAATAATTAATTAACAATTATTTTGGTGGTTCCAGGTGAGTCGAAATCACTGTCCCTGCCTCGAGGGTTCCCCCCACCCCCATCCTCTCCAATAACTAAAGGTAAGAGATAGAAAAATAATCAAAATGAAACGATTTTGTCGTTCAATATTTCTGCGAGTGAAATCAAACAGTAAAATATAAATTCGCGAAATGGGGTTTCCGGGAATGGACCTCGGCAATTTGCATTTCCGCAATTTTCCCGAGTGTCGGGTATTAAAAGAAAAGAGATAAAATAATGACAACACAATGGCCATTGGGGATTCAGTGAAGTGGGTGCGCCTTACTTTCTATGCGTCACAAGAATTGAAGTTTTTATTTAGCACTGCTGCACTCACTGGTGTAATGGGCTTTTGTGTTTACTTAAGGTGATGCTCTCACATTATTTCAAAATACGACAAATTCTCCCGTAACCAAAACTAGAGCAAAACAAACAAGCGAATAAACATTTCACTGAAAATTTCAGTAAAAATGGAATTTTTTATTCTTTTAATACCAGATTCAAAAAAATTAAGAATAAAAATTATTTCAATGTACAGTCAGGGAAATTATCGATGTAAAACACTGGTCATGAATCCATTTTGCCCCGCAAATTCTAAAGAAAAAATAATTCAAATTTTACAAAAAAACCAAAAAGAAAAAAATTACAAAAAAAAGAAAACAAAAATACAAAAAAAACAAAAAGAAAAAAAATTACTTCAATGTATAGTGAGGGAAATTGTCGATGTAAAACACTAGTCATGAATCCATTTTGCCCCGCAAATTGTGAAGAAAAAATAAAAATTCAAATTTCACAAAAAAAAGCAAAAAGAAAAAAAATTATTTCAATGTATAGTCAGGGAAATTGTCGATGTAAAACACTGGTCATGAACCCATTTTGCCCCACAAATTGTGAAGAAAAAATAAAAATTGAAATTTTACAAAAAAAAAGTTTCGTATTTTGGAGGCAGTAATATGGGGCAAAATGGACTCAAAACAAGGGTTTTGAATCGGAAATTTTCCTGCCTACGCAGTGGGGTCGTTATCGACCCCAGCCTTTCCCCTTAACTTTTTTAATGCGATAAAAAGAGACTTTAACAAAATGTTTTTGTAAATTTTTGTTTTCCATTTATTTTCATTCGGTGCGTTTATCGTTCATATTTTCTAGCGTAGAAAAAATGATAATTAGATACGATTCCCAACCCATATAAACGACTGGTGAACAACGAGCGGCATGAGTTTGCGAATGGGCATGACATAAAAGAGGCGTGAGAATAATTGTCGCAAGAGTTGTGATTAACCTGTGAACTATTTTTCGACTCAGGAAACAATTCAACGTCTTTCACTTGTGTGAAAAAAATACTGCGGTGAAAGCGTCTCACACGCATTCGTCTCATTACGAATTCATGGGTAATTATAATTGGGTAAAGATTGCACATGTGGAAATAGGAAAAATCCTGTGGAATGCAATTCAGTAGCGAAGTGGTAAAGCGGTTTAAGTCGACTCATTTCCCAGTTGGGTTTTTGAGGAATATTTCCGAATCTAAGGGAAATAGCGAAATTTTCATAATTACATTTCTTGGAGCTCTCAATCGGCTCTACAAAAAAAGTTATAACAAAAATTTTGCTATCTCCCTTAGATTCCGAGATATTCATTGAAAACTGGTCAATAGTCAAAATTGACTTGAAGTCTTGAAAAATCGGGTAAGAAATTGATTTTTTAAAAATTGAATTTAGCTTGTGTCGACGGGGATTTTGTTTTAAATAGGTGGAAGAGATATGTATGACTTGGGATATTTACATCTTAATTTTTTTTTATACAATATTCTTTTGTTCAAGTAATTGTTTACAATCATTTTCATTGCAAAAAGCAATACGATCGATGATAGTCAAATGTCCCAATTTACCAGCTGTTAAATATTCATATTACAAATAGGGGGCTACGCCTACCCTAGAATCCCTATTCTGACCCTTGTGAACCTTAATCTGACCCTCGTGACCCTTCATTTTTGGAGTCTTTATTTCGAGCACCAAATTTTCATCATTAAAAGTCGATTTAGATATTTACAAAATATAAACATATTGAGACCCTTATTTGGACTCTTGTGACCCTTCGTTTCTGACCCCCGTGACCCTGATTTCGGCCATTAATCTGACCTTTGTAATTCTTAATCTAACCCCCATTGGGATCCTTAATCCGACCCTCATTATAACCCTCGTGAGCCTTACTTTGACCCTTGCGACCCTTCATCTGATCCTTGTGAGACTTATTTAGACTCTTAATTTGACCCTTGTTATCCTTATTTGGACCATTAATCTGACCTTTGTAATCCTTAATCTAACTCTTAGTTGGATCCTTCATCTAATCCTCATTACAATCCTTGTGACCCTTGTCACCCTTAATCTGATCCTTGCGACACTTATGTAGACTCTTAATCTGACCTTTGTAATCCTTAATCTAGCCCTCATTAGGATCCTTAATCTGACCCTCATTATAATTCTTGTGACCCTTATTTTGACCCTTGTGACCTTTAATCTAATCCTTTTGATACTCATTTAGACCCTTAATCTGACCCTTGTTATCCTTATTTGGACCATTAATCTAACTCTTAATCTTGCCATTCTTGATCTGACCCTTGTGGCCCTTATTTTTACCCTTGTGACCCTTAATCTAATCCTTGTGACACTTATTTAGAATCTCAATCTGACCCTTGTTATCCTTACTTGGGCCCTTAATCTGACCCTTGTGGCCCTTATTCTGATCCTCTTAACCCTTATTAATTAATTTCGGAGGCTTAATTTCGAGTGCCAAATTTTTATCACCAGAAATCGATTTGGATTTTTTTAATATAAATAGATAAATAATTTGCTCATGTTCTAATTTCTATGCTCACTGAATAATATTTCAATCATAATTACAATTAAATTCCTTTTAGAACACACTTTAGAGTGTGAATTTCGGAAATTCAATGTTTGTTGATACTCTAGTAAAAGTGCGTGGCCACACTGTTATCAATTTTTAGTTAGTTGAGACGGTAATTCAATTAATCTGTTGTTCATCTCATCAATATAATTCCGTGCTTAGAATATTGTCATCTCGTGTTTTCAGCACCAAATTAAAAATTAAAACTTCATTTGGATCATTGAGTGACAGTTTCTTTGTATTTACATCAGAAATTTTGTATTTGGATATTAATATTATTTGTTCAAAGTGAAAAAATCGATCATCATTTTCACTATATTGCATTCAGATTCTCCTATCCTTGACGTCAAAAATGTGAGATAATCTCATAATTGTAGCTATTAATTCTAATCAACTTTTTTCGAAGAAAACCTTAGTAAACGCAATATTAAGAAAGTTGAATTATTCTATTTACCTCTGGCCTAAATGATTTGGACAATGATGATTCGTTGATTCATCTTTCATAGAATGGCATTCAATTCTCTTTTGTTTGTTAGGCGGTCTTCATGGAAATTCGGCGTGAGACGATTGTACTCATGAAAACCGCCTTACTTTCTCCACTCGTTCGACATACCGCCCATGCTTTTTCTAGAAAACAACAACTGACGTGTATGGACATACAAAGGCGCAGACCGCGATGAATCCAGTCTCCAAAATTTAATGAAAACCACGAAAACCCACTAGACACCAATTACCTCAACTCGTAATGCCCCAAAAACCCCCCGAGAGCCCTCAAATTCCATTGAAAATTTTCCAGCTCATTCAGTGGTCGCCATGTTCACCTCGTTCCTTTGTCCCAGCCTCGAGATCATCTCAAAGGCCCCAAGAGCAAGAAATAGACGTCTTCAAGGACAAAGCTCGAGCTTCAAAAGAGGGATAAAAAAAAATCAGCCATAATCGAGCCCTCGGAGTACGTTGGACCGTTTAATGTACGAACCCAGTCATTTTATTTGAATTCATCATGCGAGCGGAGAATGAAAATGGAAAAAGTGTGGATGACACGATAGGTTGGACGGTAACACGGTAGACCTGCATGCACACGACGCTCTAAAAATAGTGACCGGCATAAAACCGTACAGAATAAACTGTATGGATTGAAGTACTCAACTGGGGCGCTTGCGTGTGCTGCGTATGTTTTGTCTCTCCATTATAACTATTCGAGTTAACATTGAGACATGCCGAGGTAGGAAAATGATAGGGTAGGTAAGGGAGACGCTCGTCATGCGGGGGCTTTGATAAGAAAATGCCCACACGTGAATATTCATTCCAAATGAGGGGAACATTAAGGGGAGACTACTATGAGTTTTTAAAGTCGTGGGTTATTGGAGTGAGACTTTTCATACGTTGAAGATCGATTATATAGTTCTAAAAACGAATTATTAGTGCAAAAAAAAATTTTTTATTGTTCGTTTGCACGAAAACGCTTAAAATGCTAAAAACAGTCCAGGGCCTCCAATTTTCGAGCTGCAAAAGATTTTTTTTTTTTCGAAATTTTTGAAAAAATGTGTGGAACAACAATTACGAGCCAGTTCTTTGGAATTCGACTCCTACACAGCTGATTTCGTTTTTTTTCATGTAAAAAAATTCACTATTTGTGTAAAAAATTACAAAATGAGCAAATTTTGCTATGTAAGAGGCGAATTGAAAAAAAATAGATCGTAATTGTTATTCCACGTATTTTTCCGGAAATATTGGAAAAAAAAATCCTTCGTAGCTCAAAAACTGGAGGCCCTGGACTGTTTTTGGCATTTTAAGCGTTTTCGGGCAAACGAACAATAAAAAAAATTTGTTTGCACTAATTATTTGTTTTCAGATCTACATAATCGATCTTCAACGTATGAAAAGTCTCACTCCAATAACCCACCACTTTTAAAACTCATAGTGTCTCCCCTTAAACAAGTTGGAAAATTTGAATAAAGAAACTATTAAAAATGCGATAATTCCAGGAATAGGGAGAGGAATAATTTTTTATGTTGGGGGGATGTTTGGGGAACAGTTTGAGATGAAGGATAATGAAAAAATGTCGGGAATTTTTTTTCTGTATTATTAAATCATGAGTGAAACGGTAAAACGGTTCAAGTCAATATCGAGGATTGATCAGTTTTCAATGAATATCTCAAAATCTAAGGCGGATAGCGAAATTTTTGCCACGACCTTTTTTGTAGAGAGAAGTAAGATCTACAAAAAAAGTCCTTACGAAAATTTCACCATCTCCTTTAGATTCGGAGATATTCCTCGAAAAATTAACTAAGAAATCGTTATTTGTTTGAAATGAACAAATTAATTTTTTTACAAGTTGTTTTTCACATTTTGGACGAGTTTTTTTAAATAGTTTTCGTTAATTTATTTGTATAAACAGATTACTGTATCTAAATAATTCATCAACACGCGGAATTACACATTTATCTGGATGGAAGTTGATTTATATAAACAATTTTGTCAATTTATGAGTTTCTGTTAATTTTGTAATTTTAAATGGCGTAATTTTAGGAAAAATTGTTATTCCCGCGCCTCACCTAACGGAAATTCTCAACTGTTTATTTATCTGCATAACGAGTGCTTTGACATTTTGTCGTAAAACTAGTCATTACCGAGATAATTCAACAATTTTTAGTCGGAAATGGCGAAATAATTTTTTATCATTTCGACCCGTTTTTCATGTTTTCACTGGAAGAAAAAATTTGCTCTGCCGAAAAAACTACATGTTCCACGTGAGAATATTTGATGCAGTGGAACAGATTTACTCGAGGGAAATTAGCCAACCTGATAGAAGAAAATTTAATATCTTTCCTAAAAATTAAATTTCGTCGTGATCATCAGAAATATCCCTAGAAGAATTCCAACTGTTGGCAGGAAAAAATATAATCTATTGTACGACAATCATTTGATCTGCGAGAACTCCACAGGTTTATACCACAGAAAGAATACATTGACGAGGAAAGAATATTTTTTTCCCAAAAAAAATTGTCCCCTCGAAATTATTTAGTTTTGCCAATAACACAGTTTTCGGCAAGAAAATTGTAGTTTCCTCTTGAAATTATCATTTGTTCCATGGAAATTATAACTGTTTATTGAACAAAGATATACACTACTCAATAACATTGACTTGATAAAACCGGAGGCTCATATAATTCTCTGTAGAACGAATGTGTTTACCGGAAAGACATAAATGTCTCACGAGAACAATTACAACTCCGAAAATAATCATGTTTCGGTGGAAACTTTCTTTTTTGTCCACAAGTAAATTGATTCAACACGACAAAAGATCTCTCCAGGGGAACATACAATTTTCCAGCGCAACTAATTTTTTCCCTCACCGTTGTCCTGATAAATTATAATTACCTCAGAAAATTGCTTTCAGTCACCAATCAGATATGAAGTAGCTGAAAAACCCAAACTAAATGAGATAACTGATGAAAAAAATCCATTTCTCAATTCACGATTGATCGAATAGAACTCCAGCGACAATTAAAAAGCTCAAAAAGAAAGAAATCTATTAGAATTCATCGTCAGCCCCCTAACGATATTTAGATTGATCCGCTAATTGAACCAGTTCATAGCAACAATTAAGCCCAGAAAACATCCGAATGAGTTTGAAGAGACTCGGGGGCCCCAGACAGCGTTGCTCGGGCTCACCCGAGGCGTCACGAGGCTGTGCCTCCCACCTCCGAGTGGCTTCCCACTGGCCGGCAGTCCAGTTCCGTCGTGTCTGCAGGCATCAACGCGCTCCTCCTCGTAAACCGTTGTCAAAACAGTTGAAACAACACGCGAAAAAAAACGTGAAAAAGCTCTAAAAAGAGACGATATCCGTCCCTCGTCTTTTTTCCCATCAAAAAATCCCCAAAATTTTTATAACCACTGATAAAAAACACAAAGAGTAATTAATTTCAATGTGAAACACTAGTATTTAAACATCATCGAGCCTTCGTTAAGGTCCCTTCCCTCAAAAATTCCCTAGAAAACGTAAAAAAACGCTAAGAAACGGAGAAAGTCGCCAGAAAGTGATATAAAAACTATTAAAAATCGGTTTCGGAGAAAAGACGATGCTATGAAAACATCGTTAAAACTCTATTGAAGTGCCCCTCCCCTTAAAAAACTCTAGAAAATGTAAAAAATCCCTAGAAACCCAAAGAACACCCCAGAATGTGAAAATAAAATACTGAAAATCAATTTTGAAGAAGTGAAAATTCTATCAAAACCGCCTTAAGGCTTGTTTAAAGTGTCCTCTCCCCCCAAAAAATTCCCTAGAAAACGCAAAAAAATCACCAGAAATCTCGGAAAGTCACTAAACTTGTCCGAGCCTGATTTTACAGTGAAAAAAATACTTGTTCACGCAGTTTTCAGATCCAGTTGTGATCCCCCTCCCCCAAAAAACTCCCTAGAACCCCCAAAAATCCCCAGAACCCCCAAAAATCAACTTTAAGCCGTAAAAACGTACCGAAAACCAACGGAAAAACATCTTCAGTGCTCATTATCACTTCATCAAAGCAATTCGACACCAGATAATGAGTGAAGTGCGTCCCAGTGACACTTTATTTACCCATCAGATAAGAGAAGATAATTCGAATGCGTCAAAACAGCGTTCACAAAGGAGCTAAATCCCCAAAAACTTGAGTTTCAATGACTCCTTCCCCACATAATTCGTCGATTCCACTAGTTTCAGCGGCCTTGGATCGCTCTCAAGTGTCCAGTGCCTCGTAATACTCGACGGATGCTCCAAAAAGATTAAAAAAATACGATTAAAAGTCCAACTAGTGAATTTTCAAGACTTGAAATGTGAAAAGTGGATTTTTAGCTCGAGTGAGGTTTTTTCTCTGTTTTTTAGTTTTTTTATTCTTTTGTGAACTTTTATGCGGCTCACTGGTGTCCTTGGCGTCTCGTGCAGCTCAGTTGTGTTGCCATTGCGCGAGCATTTAACCGCAGGGGTTTTCACGTTGCTTTGCAGTGCAAAACAAAAGAACAGGTTTTTTTTATTTCAAATTTGTTGTGGTTTTTTTTTCTCGTTTTGCTTGTGAGAAAAATCGAGCGGAAGTGGATTTTCGAGGACAATTGAGCTGTTGGCGCGGGAGTGAGGAGCATTAGAGGAGTGACGTCATGAGGGCAGGGGGAGAGGGAGAGTGAGTCATCAAATGATGATTTCTAGTGATTTTTTGGTGATCTTCCGCCCGTTTTAGCGCGAAATCGGGGGGGAGGGGGGTTGGACTGCTTTTGAGGGTTTTGAGCCGCTGGTGGGGAAGGGCCGGGCGGCGGAGGGGACGGGACACGGCGTGTGGGGACTAGGGGCTGTGTAGCACCTGTTTGAGCCGTCCAGGTGGCGAACGGAGGGAGTAAGCACCGGTTTTATTTCCGTTTTGAATTTTTATGTTTATGGAGATCCTTTCATGGTGTTTCATGCATTGTTTACGCTGGGTTTTTCTTGGGCTGAGGGCGCAGTGTTGTGGGGAATTTTAATGATTTGAGGATGTGGAAGTTAGTGGAGTGAATTATTTTTTGCTGTTTTTCGCAGTGTTGGAATGAAAATTTGAATAATTCCGTTTTTGTTGTTATTTTTTTCGGTGAATTATCTCGTTAATGAGGGGCTTGGAAAAAATTGTGAAATTTTTTGTGGGAAATTTTATTTTGCAGAACAAATGTCGATTGAAATTTCACATTAGTACGGCTCATTGAGGAAATAGTTCAGAACAATTTTGTGAAACTACAATGGAGAATAGGAATTTCGTTTTTGTTTTTAGTTCACGGGTCAGACGGGTAGAGCCAGGCCCTCAATTCCAAACATCATTAGGGGTCGCTTGACCCTCAAGATTATTTTATTCTAAACTAAAGCAGAAAAAAAATCCTGAACTAAGACCATTCAGAATCGAGGGTCCAATGGTCTTTGGGGCTCAAACGACCCTTAACGACGTTTGGCGTTGAGGGTCGTTTGACCCTCAGTACCATTTGACCCTCAACTAAAAAAAAGTTTCCTGACTTAAGAATAATGGAAAATCGGAATTTCGTTTTTACTTTTAGTTCAGGGTCAAATGGTCTTAAGGGTCAGACCCTAAACTCCAAAAATCATTAAGGGTCGCTTGACCCTCAAGATTATTTAATTCAAAACTAAAGTAGAAAAAAAATCGTGAACTAAGACCATTCAGAATTGAGGGTCCAATGGTTTTTGGGGCTCAAAGGACCCTTAATGACGTTTGGCGTTGAGGGTCGTTTGACCCTCAATACCATTTGACCCTCAACTAAAAAAAAGTTTCCTGACTTAAGAACAATGGAAAATCGGAATTTCGTTTTTACTTTTAGTTCAGGGTCAAATGGTCTTAAGGGTCAGACCCTAAACTCCAAACATCATTAAGGGTCGCTTGACCATCAAGATTATTTTATTCTAAACTAAAACAGGAAAAAAAAATTCCTGAACTAAGACCATTTGGAATTGAGGGTCAAACGACCCTCAACACGAAACGTCATTAAGGGTCGTTCGACCCTTGAACCAATCTGACCCCCAACTCTAAACATCTTCAAGAGCTGTTTAACCCTTAAAATCATTTAACCCTCAACTAAAACCAAAATAATGTTTCCTGAATTGCGCCAAGTTGTCGCTCTCCCCGGTGTTTCATATTGCCCCGTTGTTTATGGAGAAAAAAGTTTTGAGGGTCAAAGGGTCCTTAAAGTCGTTTGGAATTGAGGGTCAAACAACCTTCTTGAACGTTTAGGATTAAGGGTCAAACGAGTTCAGAAGAAACAGAGGGAGGCATTTGACCCTCAACCCAACAGGTCTTGAAGGGTCGTTTGACCCTCAACTCCAAGCGTCTTCAAGGGTTGCGACCCTTACGACCATTTTACTCTTAATCCCGAACGTCATTAAAGGTCATTTGTCCATTGTCAGAACCATTTCAGGTAAAAAGACCCTCAAGACCATTTCAGGATAAAATGGTTTTGAGGGTCAAAAGACCCTTGAATATCTTTGGAGTGGCAGACCAAATAGTCTTAAGGGTCAAACCACCCTTAAGACCGTTTATGGTTGAAGGTCAAATGGTCGTAAGAGTCAAACAGGTTAGAGCAGTGAGAAACCGAAAGGGTCATTTGACCCTCATCCTTACAGGTCTCCAAGGGCCTTCAAGGGCCATTTGACCCTTACGATCATTTGACCCTTACCCCCAAGCGCCATCGAGGGTCGCTCGACCCTTTCAACCTTTTGACCCTCAGTTAAAAACAAAAAATCCTCTAAATCATGTCAGATAGTCCTCTCCCTAGTATTTTATAAAAAACAAAATTTGATAATTTTAATTTTCAACTTCAATCCACGGGGCACTAAACCCTCAATGACATAATCATCTCGACCCATTTTCAACTCATCCACCGCTCGCCCCGAAATAAGGAAATGTAATTAAACACTTGGGATCTCCTTAACCATAAACTGCTCCATAAATCACTCCAACGAATGAATAAAAAAATAAATAATCCAACAACGCCCACGACTGTTTCCAGTTATTGGACCAGCCGCCGGAGTATTAAATTTCGTCAGATGTCGTGTGTGTCCGCCTGAGAATGCCAAAACACTGATATCAAAATCATCAACTCCATATTCTCCCGTTCAATCGGTTGCCGTTACGTACTTTATGTAAATAAAACGAGTGTTATGAGACTGAGATGCCCGTGGATCCGGGGAACATCAGCACGTAGGTACCGACAGGAAGCCCCAGCAGGTATCGACTTCCGGTGTTTGTTGTAAATGGATACGAGTTATTCGATAGGTTTTTTGTGGTGCGGTGAGGAAGTGAGTGAATTTTTGGGAGAGGATATTCCGTGGTTCGGGGGATGAAGATGCACTCCGGAAGTTCTACTATGGAGGCGACATCGCCCAGTGGACGGAGATTGTCCAGGAGTTTTCACTCGTGTCTCAGAGGGGCGGATACTGATGACCCTGAATCAGGTATTTTTTCCGGGGCTGACGGGACAGAGGATTTTTTTCTGCGTTTGGGAGAAATTGCGTTTTTTAATTTAATGGAATTATTTGTGTGATTCAATTCTATTCTTTGTGGAGATTTTTTTACTATTTCACAAAAATTAAATTTTTGTCGTGATCATCAGAAATATCCCTAGAAGAATTCCAACTGTTGGCAGGAAAAAATATAATCTATTGTACGACAATCATTTGATCTGAGAGAACTCCACAGGTTTATACCACAGAAAGAATACATTGACGAGGAAAGAATATTTCTGTCCCAAAAAACAATTGTCTCCTAGAAATTATTTATTTTTGCCAATAACACAGTTTTCGGCAAGAAAATTGTAGTTTTCTCTTGAAATTATCATTTTTTCCATGGAAATTATAACTGTTTATTGGACAAAGATATACACTACTCAATAACATTGACTTGATAAAACTGGAGCCTCATATAATTCTCTGTAGAACGAATGTATTTACCCGAAAGACATATAAATGTCTCACGAGAACAATTACAACTACGAAAATTATCATTTTTGGTGGAAAGTTTCTTTTTTGTCCACAAGTAAATTGATTCAACACGACAAAAGATCTCTTCAGGGGAACATATAATTTTACGGCAGGCGTTCTCCACTTGATTGATTACTTAGCAAATATTATTTTTATGGAATCATCGCTTCATCATTCATTGTTGATTGAATTATTAAAATGATCAGTGACAGTAGAAGAAAACCTCAAAGGGCTCTCTTCAAAGCTAAGAAAATTCTCTGGAAATAAACAAAACCGGATAATTAGTTATGCTAACGAGAGGTGTGTAAAATTCATCAAAAAAATTGGGTATTCCTCGTAACGAGCGGAAGTCAGCGGCTACTTCTAATGACTAGCTCCCGAAATTTCCCTGGAAACGAGCCCTATAAATAGTGTGAGAGCAATGAATCCCTCATTTTTTTAATATAGAAAAGCCTCGTCACCCCCTTGAATTACCAAATTTTTCCAATTAAAAAAACGACGAAGACGCGTGCGTAGCTGTGCACGGAGAGAAATGTTCAGTAAAAATTACGGAACTCACAATTCGCTCACTGATTACGGAATCGACTCAGAAAATTCAAGTGATGGTACCGTAATTTTTCACAGGAGATTCGGATAAAAATTGCGGAACGCTCTGAAAAAATTCCGTGACAGTTCCGTTAAATTTCCTTGAGCTACATTTGGCTCCGGAATGGGGAACTTGCATGAATTTTGTTTATTTTTTATTTCGAAAGGTCATCATCTCAATATTATTATATATTTTTAGAATCTAAACCTTCAAAAAGCTGCACAATAATTACTAGCTAATTATTCAAAATTGCATACTTTTAAAACGCTCATGACGTCACGTCACTGGTTAATCGCTAGCCGACTGGTGAATTTGAAGATCACACGACGTATGTGAGACAAGCTAACCTAGTTTCTGCGCGCGCATCCCATGTCTAATATACAGAGATGTCATTGACCGGTGAGATGACGTCATGAGGTGTTTTCAGAGCATTAAAATGACATAATTTTCAAATCATTATTATAAATTATGCAAGTGAAATTTCGTGATATTTTCAGTAATTCAGCTGTCTATTGGGTACGAACAATCTATCAAACGAGTGATGAGCAGATATTGAACTTCGTGCAAGTTCCCTATTACGAAAAAGATACGCAATTTTTATTGAATATTTCTCTCGGTGTGTGAATTCCATTATTTAAAATAGCTCTACCCTTCGGTCGGCTACGCTGTACACTTTTGGATATTTTCAGTTTTTTAATTTTTCAACTAAATCACATAGAAAAAAATTTGAAAAAATTCATACCCAGTCAGTATTGTCTAAATTAAATTTCGCAAAATATTGATATTTTTTCAAACATTTCCCTCTTATAGATAAATAATGAAACTTCTTGATTTTTTCACATCGAATGAAAAAAAATTCAGATTTTAATCTTTGATTACAATGGAAATGTTGATTTTCACATAAGACACTGGTTTAAATCCTAATTTTTAAACATTTCTTCTTTGAAAAACTAAAACGATAATTAAATTGACAAAAAAATTGGAATTCCGAATTTAATCAAGTTTCCTGCAATTTTTTTGCAGTTTTCAATAATCTTTGAATTTACCGTAAGGGTAGAGCTACTTTAAATATGTTCTGGATGAGGCCCAGGGTTGCCCTCAAAAATGCCCATAAAACAATCAGCTCCCTCGACGAGATAAAGAGAGTGATTCAGTGGAGAAAACCCTGAATTGCCTTTTTGGCGAATGGGAAATACAACAATATTTATTAATTATAACAATATTTATTTGATATGAATAAAAACGCAAATGAAAATGAAGTTCGATCGAGGGGCTGGGAACTCCAAGATGGAGTGACACCATGACTGCTAAATGCAGTCAATTTCACTCGATTACGTTAATGATTTCAATGATTTCCATTGAATTTATGATTTCAGCGATTTCAAGCATAATTATCGGTGATTTCATGACTCACCATGATTTTATCGACTTCATCCAACTGAAATCAATGACTTCTGCTCATTGGAATCATTGAAATCTCACTGGACGAAATAATAATTGATACCAAAGAATTGTTCATCAGAACTATTGAATTTATTGTCACGAAATATTGACGAGCAATTACAAATTATTACTAGTATATGTAATAAGCTATGATGACGAATTCTAATAGTTTATTATGCCACCAGGCGATAAAAGTATCGCTTTCGGCTCGGATTATAATCCACATTCGCCAGATAATACTTTTATCGCCGTGTGGCATACAGTATTTTATGTCGTTGGGCCCGAAAACCGCGATCTAACCGAGCGAAGCGAGGTTAGAATCGCGGTTTTCTCGGGCCCAACGACATAAAAGTATTTGTTCACTTCTCTCAAAATTCATTGGTCAATTGTCAAGTTCCCCTTATCATCAAAAGTTGGAGGTGAAATAGTCTTTTGATACTTTTATGTCGATGTAGACTTGAGCCGTCATTGGCTGCGGCAGTAACGTAACTTAATCTTTTTTCATAATATACCAAGATATTCGCAAGAAAAATAATGATAATAATTTTGCTTTGTGGATGTAAAGTGAGATTTACACGTCGGTCACATGGATATGCTGATTTCTTTGATTTTATTGACTGCAGATGATGTCACGAAATGACTTCACAGTTTGAAATCATGAGATTTCGGTGATTTCAATGATGCCAGCGATTTCATTGATTTCCGACGTGACTGCAAATTGATTTTAGTGGCATGTGACACCATGATTTTAGAAGTTCCCAGCCCCTCGAGTTCGATTTCGAACAATAGCTTTATTGGAAGTCATTTAAATAAAGCAATTCATTTAATTCAAATAACGTCTAATTGATTCGGCTTAAGTCAGTCTATTAAGTTTATTGAAATGAATATCTTGATCGTAAAGTGGGAAATTGCTCTTTTATTGCATATAGTATAGTTATTATTGCTAATAAATTAACAATATACTTCGGAATGGCTATTTTCCTCATCATTTCCTTCTATCATGTATAATTCATTGTTTATTTCATTTTATTAAATTGAATAAGATTTCTTTTCAACTAATTTTGTCAGATTTTCAACTTAGTTGAATGTCATCATCATCATTATTCTTATTATCCCTTTCTTCTATACAACCGATTGTCTTTTTTACGGTTCTATGTCTCCCCTCAGTCCTTCGATAAAATGTTGATAGAAAAATTTTATTTATACATACTTGAATGAATTTAAAACATTACATTTGAAGAAACCATCAGAAAGCTCACTTTCAGGGAAATTCATGAAAAATTCTAAATTTTCAACAATCGTCATGAAAATCAAATCAACCAATATAACTATCGTAATCATCTTTTAACTTGGGCTTAATGGCATTAAAACAAACATTTTACGCTATGATTGAATTCATTTGAAGCATGATATTGAAAGATATCCCCGGAATTCTGATTTTCAAAAAAAAAAATTTTTTTCAAATTATCAAATAAATCAAAATAACGATTATTGCTATCGCCTTCGTCTTCAAAATCGGTCAAAAGGACATCCAAACAAATTTTGTGAGCCATCATTCAATCAATTCAGAACATTTTTTTTTTGTTATCGTGGGACAACCGATTTTCGAAGAAATTCGAAAATTAAAAAACGAATCGATGAATTAAATTTTAATTAATGGCGATCGATAGGGCTCAACAATATCTACATTTGAAAAAAAAGGTTCAATTCCATTCATTCATTAGTCAACAATTGAAGCAAAACGTAAAAGTAAAAAGTAAATTTAAACGATTACAAACCTTCCATTCGGAAGCAAAAGATCAATCACAATTTTTCATGACTCAAATCACAATTTATCGATTAACGAAGCTTTACGCAATGACAATGAAACAACGTAGGTTGTGTAAGAATCATACGGGTGTTCCAGAGGTGGCATAATTAAATCGTTTCCAACGTGTCATTACGCAACTCTCCGATGATGAGATCCAGAAGGCGCACACCAGCCTCGCGTTCTTTTCTCTAATCAACGATTTTAAAAAAAAGGCATGACTTTGTCATCACAGTGATGAAACGGCTCCCACTGAGGGGGAGGTAAACAAGTGAAGTAAATTGATGAAAGTGGAATGAAATTCCGCTGCCGTTGAAAACTCCAGCATTTGATTTACGAGTGATTGAGGTCTGAGCGATGTGACAAAAAAAAAACCAGTTACTGTGCGTGGGGTTGCACGAGGGCGAGACACATATGCATACATGATGTTTGCCAGTGCTACTGTCCCCTCAGTTGTCGCATATTTACTCCTTCGTAACGATCTCTCAAGTGAAGTTTCAGTTCTTGCGGTCCCGGGGGGCTTGTAAAATACGTTTTTGTGGCCTGATGCGAGGAGGCTCAAGTTTTCGGGGTTATTTTTACGTTTTTTTTCACTTTTCTTTTGTTCGCGATCGTTTATTTCGAGGGGGGATTGACCGGAGGCGAGCGGCGACCGTCTCGCTCAAAAGCGGGGAAAATTTCCGATCCAAAACCCTGGGTTTGAACCCGTTTTCACCTGAAAGTTCATTGAACGATGAAGTTATTTGAGTTTTGGTTAAAAATCGGGTTTTTCGGTGTGCAGAGAGTTATCATGGGGCAAAATGGGTTCATGACCGGTGGTTTGAATCGGAAATTTTCCTGGCGATACCAAAACAACAGCAAAAATAGCTAGAACAGCAGTTCTAGGTATTTTTGCTGTTGAGATATTGAGGGATATTAATTTTTAGGTTAGTTTTTGCAGTTTCGAGTGATGAAATATAAATTTCGATGGTTTTCTTTCGATTTTTCGTGGAAGCTAGCAATAATTAACGAATGAAAATCATTTCTTCGGAAAGCCGGGAAAATTTCCGATCCAGAACTCTGGTTTTGAACCCATTGTGCCCCAGAAATTCATTGAACAACGAAAGAAATCGGTTTTCGTGGAAAAAACGGTTTTTCGAGAAGTAAGAGAGTTATCATGGGGTAAAATGGGTTCATGACCGGTGGTTTGAATCGAAAATTTTCCTGGCTGTATCATGAAACGGTCCTTGTTATTCTAGCTATTGTTGTTGTTGAGATATTGAAGGATATTAATTGTTAGATTAGTTTTTGAGGGTTCGAATAATGAAATGTAAATTTTGAGGTTTTTCTTTCGATTTTTCATGGAAACTAGCAATAATTAACGAATGAAAGTCGTTTCTTCGGAAAGCAGGGAAAATTTCCGATCTAGAACTCTGGTTTTGAACCCATTTTGTCCCAGAAATTCATTGAACAACGAAAGAAATCGGTTTTCATGGAAAAAACGGTTTTTCGAGAAGTAAGAGAGTTATCATGGGGTAAAATGGGTTCATGACCAGTGGATTGAATTGGAAATTTTCCGGGCTGTATCATGGAACAGTCTTTGTTATTCTAGCTATTGTTGTTGTTGAAATACGGCAGGATTTTTATCCGGGGATTTTTGTAGGTTAGTTTCTGTGGTTCGTTATGCCCCTATAAACTGGGAAGAAATATTTATTCCAGGTATTTGCCTCGTCTCCTCCAGGTCTTCCTCCATCTCTAAGTTTATTGTCGACATTACGTATAGACGAATAGTTTTCCCTTTGTTTGGTTTCACATTCTGTTTTAGAATTTCTCTTTCTTTTGGCTTTACGAAGAACTCGAGATATATTTTTTGAATAGATTTATTGTTTATTTCTTTCGCCTGCGGTTTTGAAAATGTTTTTTTTTTTCAGTTCGAAAATGAAGTGACGGTTTTATGTTTCATGTTTTCTTAGGCGAAGTATTTTCTTTATTATCTTGTCAGAGGTTTTTATACCGTTGTTGAGGTTTTAAGTGATGTAGCGAGCATTTCTTCGAATAGTGAGACGAGAATGGACTGAGGATAATTTGTTATAATTTGCTTGAAAAGATTGGAAAAATTTCCGATTCAAACCCCTGGTCTTGAACCCTTGTTACCCCATCAAGTTGATAAAATTCAGATCAAAATTTTTTTGTCGATTGAAAATTTTTATTTTTAACAACTTTGTGAGCAAGGGGGCAAAATGGGTTCATGACAAGGGTTTGGAATCAGAAATTTCCCCGACTTTCCAGTGAGCTGTTGAAAAAAAATTGTAAATCGTCGTTGTCTTTGTTTAAACCGATTTCATTATTTCCTCACGTGTCTTTGAGACATTTTTTTTGTAGTTCGTCGGTATGAGGAAATTATTTCTGTGAAATAGAGTGTCAGTGATTATGGAGAAGTGCATTGGAGTTTGTATACGTGTTTATAAACCACACAGTGTTGATAGAAGAGGCGAGGAGCGATTAATTACCAAGAAAAGACGTATGTGTTATTCGTAAAACTGATGAATTAATTTTAAAAAATAGGTCTCAATTTACTGAGAATTTTTAACAATATGTTAAGCTGTTTCATGTTTTTTTATGCAATTGACTGAACAAAAATTCTACTATTTTTTTGCTTTCGAGGGACAGCATTGGATTCGTCAAATCCGAAATTTCCTATTTTTTGTATCAGGATAACTAATTTTGGCTTCTGGAGTTCCAATACCATATTCCAAGTTCGATCATAGACGCGATTGCATCAACTGTTATTGAAAATTTTTATTTTGAAACCAATATTCAGGAAAAGGTTAACAATTTTTATGTTGGGGCAATGCTGACTGCCAACGGTGGGCCAATGCCGGCAAACCAACGTTGGGCCAACGTCGGTAGACCAACGTTGGGTCAATGTCGGCCGCCAACGTTGGGTCAATGTTGGGGCAATATCGGTCGCCAACGTTGGGTCAATGTAGACTGCCAACGCTGAGACCATCAACGCTCGTTGGTTGCCAACGGGGCAATGTTGGCTGCCAGCATTGAAATATTGTCGGCTGCCAACATTGGACCAGTGTTGGCTGCCAACGCTGGGCCAATGTCGGCGGTCAGCCTTGGAACAATGTTGACTGCCAACGTTGGGCCAATGTTGGCGGCCAACCTTAGGCTAGTACTGGCTGTCATGCTGTTATTGGTTGATTAGCGATGTTAGGGCAAGGTTGGCTGCCAGCGTTGGGCCCGCGTTGGTTGCCAACGTTGGGTCAATGTTGGTTGCCAATGTTGGGCCAATGTTGGCGCCCAACCTTAGGCTAATATTGGCGGTCATGCTATTATTGGTTGACTACCGATGTTAGTGCAAGTTTGGCTGCCAACGTTAGGGCGATGTTGGTTACCAACGTTGGGACAATGCTGGCTGCCGCCGTTGTGGTAATGTTTCAATGATTCATTGAATTCAATTCAAAATTAATTCCCATTGAGATTTCATTCGGAAGCAAATTCCTAATTTATTAGCAAAAATATATTGACCATATTATGACGAAAGCAATTTCCCACTTCTTTTCAATTCAAATAGTGGATTTTTAAAATAAAAATGATATACAGTCTGGTATAACTGAATGATTGAAGGGAAAAATCTAATATTACCACTCATCAATATTTATTTTGGAGTTGCGCGGTCAATAATGTCCCCAAAAGTGTATTCACCACCTCTCAAACCGTCCGCATAACTATTATTACATCCGCATGTTGGAATTCTCCCCAGACACTTTAACAGTCGCGAGAGAATTCTCAAAGGGTTTTTTTTTCTCTCCACCTCAAATAAATCCCCGGACCCCTCGAAATAGTGCGATCCCCCGATACTAACTCAGCCATGAGAACCCACCAATTTTATTTTGGTCGTATCTCTGTCGTTCGTTAACTAGAGGCCACGGAGGGCCATAAACTCGTTCATTCTAATTTCCTCAAACGAACATGTATCACAGGGTGGCAATAATCTCATTAGGTTGCTGGGGAAATTTTCGGTTGAGGACACTGGTCGTAAAGCCATTTTGCATTCAATTCATGTCCCTTTCGTGGGGGGGGGGG
>NW_021680367.1:1460694-1476304 GCF_001412515.2 Diachasma alloeum | reverse complement strand
GGGGGGGGGGGGGGGGGGCAAATTAGTCTCTTTGACTGCCCTTTTTTCTTGATTATTTCTCGTGATTTTCATGGTTTTTAGCTTGAATTTGTCTGATATTTCAAAACAAATTATTTATTATTGATTGAATTACTTTTTAGCCACAACACAAATGGCTGCATGCGAGAGCAGGGAGAATTTCCGATCCGAAACCCTGGTCATGAATTTCTTTAGGCTTCCTGCGGTGATTTGGATCCATCCATAGAAATGTGAAAATAGGATTGTTGCGCCTTTTTCTTGATATTTCCCTGTGATTGCCACGGTATTTAGCTTGATTTTATCTGATATCTCGTGAGATTATTTACATGAATAGCGATATGATGATGTTAATTATTGATTATTGATGTTGCGAGGTATTTCGGGAAGTATGATGCTAATTATTGATTATTGTTATTGCGAGATTTTCATGTATATCATGTGATACCGCATGATCATGCTGCACGATATTTCTGGGAGATATTTTTCAGAGACTTTCTATTGATGTTGGCGAGCGATGATTCAGTTGATTTTTGAGTTTTTCTTTGCCTATTAATTTTTGGGAAATTACTTGACGAATGAACTTGATGATTTTCACGCTCCTGTTGTGAGATTATCTCAATGTTCTCTCAGGGATTATACATATATTTATACATGTTTGTGTCCCATGTTCTGTATTGTTTTGTGACTTCAATGGGCACTTCTGCCTGAAGCTCTCAATGAACAATTGGAATTGGAAACAAATTGTCGAAATGACAAGGTCAGGCTGGACCTTTGGAACTAGTGGGGCTAAATGGGCTCGAGACTAAATATCAATTCATGGGAAATCACTTGATGAATGAACTTCATGATTAACACTGACATTTCCATCAGGGATTATGTTCGTAATCTCATCACTTCACCTCAAATCCCGAGTAAAAATCGTTATTGCAATTATTCAAGTAAAGCCCGAGTGAGCCCACTCATTGTTCACGTCAGTGCACACGAGAGAACTCGTTTACCGCAATTTTCATCTCCGGACAAGTTTTTCACAGGACGACATTTTCGGTAGGGGGTGGTGGCTGTGGTTTTTTTTCGCCAGCGCTTTACGATCCAATGTGCACACGAGAGAGTTTAATGGGCTCGCTGACCATATCCGTGGCGCTCGCTCCAATTCCCCTTGTTCACTGGTTTTGGTCTCTCGCTAATGAATACGACACGAGATATTACCGAAATAAAATTGGTATTTTCATGGTTCAGTTTGCATCGGCTGTTTCAACCTTAATTACTAATATTCGCCGTGAGTAAAATATTACAACATTAATCGTGGCGAAAACTCAGCAAAAATTTCCATCAACTACAAAATTGCGATTTTAGGCTGGACAAAAAGAAGAAGAATTTTGGGGTCGATAATGACCCCAGCCCATCCCCAGGAAATTTCCGTTTCAGAACCCTGGTTTTGAACCCATTTTGCCCCCTACATTTTCCTCATTTTTGGAAAAACGAGTTCCAAGTCGAAATCACGTTTTCCTCTGGATTCGGGAATATTACGGGGCAAAATGGATTCAAAACCAGGATTTGGAAACGGAAATTTCCTTACCTTCCTTATAATGTTGATAAAAAATTTCTCCAATATTCACGTTTCGTTTTAAACTGGCTCTTCCCCTGCGGTAAATTCAAAGATTATTGAAAACTGCAAAACATTGTAGAAAACTCGATTAGATTCGGAATTCTAATTTTTTTCTCAATTTAATTATCGTTTTGGTTTTTCAAAGGAGAAATGTTTAAAAATCAAGATTTAACCCAGTGTCTTATGTGAAAATCAACATTTCCATTGTAATCAAAGATTAAAATCTGAATTTTTTTTCATTAGATGTGAAAAAATCAAGAATTTTTTTGACACCTCATAAAAAATAATCCACCGTTTTGCAAACAAGTTTTATTATTTATTTATAAGAGGGAAATGTTTGAAAAAATATCAGTATTTTGCGAAATTTAATTTAGATAATACTGACTGGGTATGAATTTTTTCACATTTTTTCCGCGCAATTTAGCTGAAAAATTAAAAAACTGAAAATATTCATAAGTACAGCGTAACCCGGCCGAAAGGTAGAGCTACGTTAATGAATTTTTTTTTAGAAGTGAATCTTTAGAATTTCTCATTTATTTGTGAACGATCGTCGTTTCGTTAAATTATTGATAATTCTAGCTTGTAATTTTCTTTTGCTGTTCCAGGTGAGTCGAAAGTTAGGTCACTACCTCGAAACACCCCGCGCCTTGCTGGTTGTACCAGCCGCTGGAGAGGTAAGACCATAGCTCGGATTTCTCGCTCCCAAAGAAATTGCATTTCAATGTTGAATCACGAATTTAATGGATATCGCCATTGTATTACTTTTTCGCTCTTCTCCTGAGAAAGAAATAAAAAAATATACATCTCGTAACGTTGGGGACACAATTGCTGTGCAGTGAGAAAAAGACTATATGACTTTATAATTGAGCCATTGTCTCTGGAACACGGCACATCAGGATGTTATTTTAATGGATGTCGAGGTTTATTCGTTAATGTTACAATGAGATTTTTCATTTCTCAAGTTGATTAAATTCTCAATCTTCATTTGATCAATTCATTTCAGATCGAAAGATAATTCCAGAGATAATTATCCCCGGTAATTGACTCATCAATCTTTAATCATCTCCAAAAAATTGTATCGAAAAAAAGGCGGGAAATCGGGGGTCGAAAATGACCCCAATGAACAACCCGGAAAATTTCCAATTCCAAACCCTGGTATTGAATCCATTTTGTCCCATTCGCCTTAAAAAATTTTCGCCTTAAAAAACTATTTTCGCTGTAGTTAACAAACTAATTCAACAAAATGGGTTTGTCACCAGTGTTTTGAGTCGATAATTAACCCAGCCATCGATTGCGATCGCTCTCGATCCGAAAAAACATTTTTAAAAAAATATTTTACCATCGATCGGTAATTACCGTCAGTCGGTAAATACGAATTCTGTATTTTATTCGGGGCTGGGGATCTGTATTGTCGACAGAGTGACAGAGGATAAACTAGATTTTCAACTCGGCAGCAAAAAAAGTGACGCTGTAGTATTCAGAGCGTGAAAATAAGAACGAATGGTGTTCAGAGGAATAGAAAAGCCACTGCAGTGAATATTTTTAATGATTATTATTCTAAATATGGTGGTGAAATAAATGATAATAAGTATATTCTGTATTCACAATGCGTTTATCGACAACCATTAATGGTTATCCATTTCTCCTTAAGGTGGCATGAACACCGGATTCATGTTTGTTTCGTATATGGAATTAGTCCTGTGCTCCTATGCATCAATAAGTGCACTCGCCGTGAACGATAAACACGTAGGGATGTGGACAAAAACTCTTGTTCGTGATGGGAGGGGGGAGGAGGGGGAACATTCTTGGACGTTTGTTAATTAGGTTTTGCTGTTAATTTCATGAAGTCATTAATTAAAGTAGCTCTGCCCTTCGGCCGGGCTACGCTGTACTTTTGGATATTTTCAGTTTTTAAATTTTTCAACTAAATAGCATGAAAAAAATTTGAAAAAATTCGCCCCAGTCAGTATTGTCTAAATTAAATTTCACAAAATATTGATATTTTTTAAAACATTTCCCTCTTATAAATAAATAATAAAACTTGTTTGCAAACGGATTATTTTTTATGAGGTGTCAAAAAAAATCTTGATTTTTTCACATCTAATGAAAAAAAAATCAGATTTTAATCTTTGATTACAATGGAAATGTTGATTTTCACGTAAGACACTGGGTTAAATCCTGATTTTTAAACACTGGATCTGTGCTCGCGCTTTCGCGCGCGCTTATCTTTTTGTTGTGAAAATGAAGAAATCGAATTTATTAAACTTCATATACTCATAGATGTTTTATAAATATTGATATTAATCTTCGATTAATTCTTTTTTTTTTACTTTTTAAAATAATCTGATTAAAATCTGTAATTGTTGAAAAATCAGGGGAGGGTTATGAATGGATTTCGTAGAAAACTGAAAAAATTTCTTGAATTCTTCGGAAAATTTCACAGTTTTTCAGATAACCGTAGATCACAGATTTTTCTCGAATTATTTGGGAAACCGAAGAATTTTCGTGAATTTTGTAGAGTTTAGAATTTATGTATGAAAACCTAAAAAGCAAGAATTGATCATTTTGGCGTGTGATAAATATGAAAAAAATAAAATTTGGGAAGTGAAGAATAATTTGTGAGTTAAAAAAATTTAGAAATACTATGTTTTTTTTTCTCATGGTCAACAATTAGGCAATTTAGATATGTTTTGATATGAAGATCAACTTCACACATGAAAAAATGAAAAATATGACGCAGAAAAGATTTTTGGCAGTTGAAGAATCTGAAAATACCGGAGTTTTTTTTCAGCGACTACTTCACGTGACTCGTTGACCAATCAGAATTGAGGATTAGCGGTCAGGCAGTTTCGAGATATTTCGATATAAAACAACTTCACGTTTCTTTCATCTTTAATAAATAGGATTTCTTCTTTGAAAAACCAAAACGATAATTACATTGAGAAAAAAATTGGAATTCCGAATCTAATAGAGTTTTCTACAATTTTTTTGCAGTTTTCAATAATCTTTGAATTTACCGTAAGGGTAGAGCTACTTTAACCCTAGTTCGGTCACCATATGAGAACTTGCGACTTTGGTCACCTCCGCAGGGAATCGCCGCCGTGTTATTTAGGCCCGAGCGTTGCCGAATTCACTCTATACTGCCCGGGCGCGTTTAGCGAGACTTCGACAACGTCGCACAACGGGCAATTTCATTTAACATGGGAAAAAATTGCCTGTCTGTTAGAAATAATTTTTTTTCTTCAGGAATTGTGGATATAAAAAATCATTTTAAAAAATATTATAATTTTCGGGATACTTGAATTGACGCATTCCAATTTTTTATGATTTTTCCGCTCAGCCAGTCAATGGTAAGAAAAAAAAAATCGACCTTCTGCGGCGTTTCCCTCCTATGGTGACCAAACTAGGGTTAATGCTAGTTGTTGAGCTGGAAATCACTTTTCGGATACGTAAATCGATTTATTTAGAGAACTATTGATAGTGGGAGAATAAGAATGGGGGCAGTGGAAAGTGCGGAAAATTTCCGATCCAAAACCCTGGTGTTGAACCCGTTTAACACCAGGCCTCGCCTTCGGCTCGGATTATAATCCACATTCGCCAGATAATACTTTTTCATCACGCTGTGACGAAAAGTGAACTTTTCGGCACGCTCCGCGTGCCTAAAAGTCCAATTTCCGCCACATTGTGATGAAAAATATTGTTCGTAACTCGTCAAAAAATGTTTTTTAGCTCGTGGGATTATATCACTCGCCTTCGGCTCGTGATATAGACCTCCCACTCGCCAAAAAACACTTTTTTGCACTCGTTACGAAATATACTATTATCGCCTGGTGGCATAATATACTATTTTCTCGTGTTTCAACGAATACGGAGGCAAAATGGGTTCAGTACAAGGGTTTTGGACCGAAACTTTTCCTGGCTATCGAATGAGTGTAGTCTCGATTTTCTGGATAATGGCAATCGTGAGATAATGAATGGAACAGATAGTGAGGATACGGATTAATGGATTATTTAGATTAGAGAAGTGATTTTCTTTGTCTGAAGACGAAATTGAGTCCATATAGTTTCCACATGGTGACGAGAGTTCTCGCCTTGAGAAAATCAATCGCACAGTTTTTTATTTCACCAGCCATGTGTTACTTAACACTCAACTCATTGTCAGAGAACCTTTACCGTTTAAAAATGTCGACTTGTTTCCCACACGTGCTCGAGTTGGGCCACTCACCTCCGGTGAGTGGTGCCAGATCCAATGCTTGACCTTCACTAACAAATCGCTCATTGGCTTTCTCTACTACCTCGAAAAAAAATGAAACAACCGTGATTCATAACTGAATCTAAAATTGACTCATTTCTTGACGTCTCACTCTCGTCACAAATTTTTCGAAATTATCGATTCACAGCCCTGATTGAGAACCTGTTTCGCCCGGTTGTCTATCAATCTGCAGCAGAAAACCTTTATGTAAAACGAAATTGTGTTGCGAACACTCGTACGGAAAAATAATGATGTAAACATGGCACGCACTGCGAAATACCTCGGAGTTACCCTTGACAAAAAGCTCTTATGTATCACACACATTAACATTGCGAATGAAAAAACATAAGCCATCATTAGAAACAAATTCCTGTCGACGCAGGCTAAACGCAAATTGTGGCCTTATTCCGAGCCTTGTGACCCTTAATTTGACCCTCATGACCTTCATTATACCCTTCTTGACCCTTATTTTTACCCTTAATTTTTTAATCTTAATTTCGAGTACCAAATTTTCATCACCACAAGTCAATATCAGATTTTTAGAATATTGAGAGATATAGAGACCTCTATTTGGACCCTTGTGACCCTCAATTTCTGACCCCCATTACCCTAATTTCCATCGTTATTTAACCCGTGTGACCCTTACTTGATCCTTAATCTAATCCTTGTGACCACCGTGACCCTCAATTTTTGTGAACCTTGTGACCCTTAAGCCGACCCATGTGACCCTTATTCTGACGTTTGTCATCTTTAATCTGACCCTTATAATCCTTAATCCGACCCTTACGACCCTGACTCACATGACCCTCATTTTGACCCTTGTAATCCCTTAATTTGACCTTCCCTTATTCTGACCCTTGTTACCCTTAGACTCTTGAGACCCTTACTCTGACCCTCACGACCCATATTTTGGCCATCGAGACCTTTATTGTAACCCTCATGACCCTTATTCTGACCCTCGCGACTCTTGTGACCCTAAATTGTGGGATCTTATTTGCGAGTACCAAAGTTTTATCACCAGAAGGGGATTTGAATTTTTATAATATAGAGAGATACTATCAAGCCTCGCAAAATTTCATGATAGTCAACTGGCCGTAGTTGACGTGTCACCGCAATACTCAAGATAGAGGGTTTTTCACTGTTCGATTTTTCCTACTATCAGCATGCATTCTATTTTGTAATTCTCCCCTACTGTTAAACTGCCACATTATGTTGAATAAATGCCTTTGAATTACTTTTATCTTCATGATTCACCAAATTCATCATGTTCTTTCACCTCTAAATGTCTATACAAGCCACAAGTATCAAAGAATAATGATATAAACATTTCGAAGAAAGACGAAATACCTCGGAGTTACCCTTGACAAAAAGCTCTTATGTATCACACACATTAACATCGCGAATGAAAAAGCAAAAGCCATCATGGCTAGGCTCTACTACCTATTTCAAAACATCCCTGTCGACACAAGCGGAACTCAAATTTTATAAGGCATCAGTCAGGCCGGTAATAACCTATGGCTGTCCTGTCTGGCATAATGCAGCCCCCACCTATATCGCCAAATTCCAAGTTACTCTAAACAAATATCTCCGTGTTATTAATAATGCCTACTATGGCAGCCCTATCTCCTCCCTCCACATTAGATCCAACACAGAAATGATGCATTACTTCATAAATCGCATTGCAGACTATTTCGAAGTGAATCTTAAAAATCATTCAAATTCATTGGTAAATAACGTCAAGCCTCCCAGACAAAAAAAACCTTTTAATTATTCCCTTCCCACCATAAGAATGAGAAATGGCCAACACGTGTTCGGGACGAATCGCCTACCAGACCTAGCTCACGTGTTACAGATTTTCGCACGAACAGAACAAATCCGGCTATTTCACAGAAAGCACCAACAGCGAAGAAAAGATAAACCGAATAGTATTCTAGCCCAACAACAGTGAACGGAGAGAACAAAACAGAATGAAAGAGCAAAGAACACTGAGAAAAGCCAATTCGTGACTACTTTGTTGGAAATAAGCATAAAAGGCACTAACGCAAACAAAAAGATTGGCACGGAGAGAGGAAATCCAGAAGATGCGTTGGGGCTTGGAAAACAAAGGTGAGACGAGGATGCACTCACGTTTGTGTTTGTAACCCACGTTCGTGAATACGAAAAAAAAATAAGGATGAGGGCGGGAGGGGGGAATACGTGACTGTGCAACTGCGACATGGGGCCCCGGTAGACATGCTCTCCTCCAAACGAGTTCCCGAGCCGTTTAATTTGAGGTACTGAGGGCTGGAGGAGAGCCGAGAGGCTGAATGTATTTCACTTATTCCGAGGTGAAGAAAATTTGGGGACAAGTTTTTGGGACGGAGTCGTCCATCATTCCTGGGAGACCATTTAGATAATCTCACAAGGGGAACGTGAAGATCGTGAAGTTCATTCATTGAGTAATTTCTGAAAAAATTATTAAGAAAGTAGCGCAACCGAAGAGGACCAATGCATTTTTGTGGATGTATTCGAGCAAAATTAATCGCAGCGGAGGCACAATGTCTAATCTAACTAGCCCCGAGACAATTAGCCCCACTAGTTCCAAAGTTCCAGCCTGAACTTATCATTTCGACAATCTGTTTCCAATTCCAATTGTTTATTGAGAGCTTCAGGCAGAAGTGCCCATCGATGTCACAAAACAATACAGAACATGAGACACAAACGTGTATAAATATATGTATAATCCCTGAGAGAACACTGAGATAATCTCACAACAGGAGCGTGAAAATCTTCAAGTTCATTCGTCAAGTAATTTCCCAAAAATGAATAGGCAAAGAAAAACTCAAAAATCAAATGAATCATCGCTCGCCAACATCAATAGAAAGTCTCTGAAAAATATCTCCCAGAAATATCGTGTAGCATGATCATGCGGTATCACATGATATACATGAAAATCTCGCAATAACAATAATCAATAATTAGCATCATCATCTCGCAATACATGTGACTATTTCCCGAAATACCTCGCAACATCAATAATCAATAATTAACATCATCATCTCGCTATTCATGTGAATAATCTCTCGAGATGTCAGACAAAATCAAGCTAAATACCGTGGAAATCGCAGGGAAATATCAAGAAAAGGGCGCAACAATCCTATTTTCACATTTCCATGGATGGATCCAAAGCACCGTTCAGTTTTATACAATTATCTCGGAAACCTGAAGAGATTGAATAACGCGGGTGGGCTCATCGGATGAGCGAGGAAATTTCCGATCCCAACCCCTTGTCATGAGCCCATTTTGCCCCATTAATTAATGACACACCGACGAAAAACATTTTCGGAGTGAAAATCGTTTTTCCCAAGTGTTTTGATTATTCGTGGGGCAAAATGGGTTCATGACCCGGGGTTTCCAATCGGAAATTGTCCCGACTATCAATTGAAGTCACATCAAACCCCGGACTGCAGTAACTTCACAAACTGACGTTCACCGTCGTGTTAGTCTAGCGTGAAATATCTCCCACGTACCACCCAAGATGCAAAAACAAGAGAAATATGGATAAAACGGGTTAGGCAAACGGCTCGGTGTACTTCGGAAGTCGCTGGAAACGAATATATAACAGCAGAGGCCGTTATTTCCTGTCGCTGTCGTCGGTCGAGTCATCTCGGCGCCAAAGCACGTGCGTTTCATTGCCGATTCACCTCCTCAAACCCATCGACCTCTCCGCCCCCTCCCTCTGCCCCTCTCTGCACCTATCGCCGGAAACTTATCTACGGTTGAGATTCCTCTACCTGAACACAACACACTGTGACGAGTCTCTCCAGACGTCCGCATTTTTCTTCCCTGATTTCACGCCAGACGTAGGAAAAATAAAAATAACGTGATTCATGAATTTTGTAACCGGGCTTTTTCATGATTTCGTTGAGAATAGTATATTTCGTTACGAGTGCGGAAAAGTGTTTTTTGGCTCATGGGAGGTTTATAGCACGAACCGAAGGCGAGTGATATAATCCCACGAGGCAAAAAACACTTTTCCCACGAGTATCGAACAATATTTTTCATCAAAATGTGTGGAAAAGGGACGTTTTAGGCACGCGAAGCGTGCCGAAAAGTTCACTTTTCGTCACAGTGTGATGAAAAAATATTTTCAGTGCTTTCGCTTCCGAATGGAAGCATTGCAATCGTTCCTATTTAGGTTTCGGATTTTTGGTATAATATCAGCGCGTTATGATCCATTAATTAAATTTCCATCCTTGTATTTTATTTATGAATTTTTGAATTTTTTTAATACAGTTGTTCCGCCATAACTCAAAAAAAGTGTTCACAAATGAAAACAAAATCGGTTGTCCCATCATAACACAAAAAAAATATTCTTAATTCATTGAATGATGGTTTGAAAAAATTATTTGAATGTCTCTTCGACCGAATTCGAAGATGAAGGCGATAGCTGTAATCGTTGTTTTGATTTTTAGAATAATTTTCAAAAATTTTGTACTTAATAAAAATTACAATTCCGAGGATATCTTTGGATGTCGGAATTTTCATGAAGAATTTTTCGTGGGGAACTCAGTTCTCCCCAATTAGGTGTGGAATACGCTCCTATGAAGTCAAATCTTCGCGAAATAGAGCAACAATGAAAAAAGATTGACATCATTAAGTTTTCACTTTTAACAATTTAATTTTTTTCGCAATCGATTTCTCCCCCGAGCCAAATTTTCCCACTTGAAATAACAGCCGTAAACTATAAAACTTGTTCAGACGACATCCCCACCGATCTAACAAACACGTTTCACCGACCAAAGAGCAAGTCTTCGAAGAAAAGAAAAATGTTAAAACCTATTCTTCATGCTCCCCAACAAGTAACGCCCGCAGCCGTTACAGATTTTGTTTTTCAAACGTCGTTTATTTTTCTCTTTCATGTTCGGCTTCCTCTCTCAAACTTGTATGTCATTTTAGGGGTCACGGTGCTAGAAATACTCAAGTAAAAAAAAACATCGACGATGAATGAGATGAATACCCAGACAGCTTCTCAAAGACTCGGTTCATCAGAATGAAACAAATTCCTCTATCTCGAGATCTGCCACCATTAGCCCGACGCAAATGGTTGTATTTGAAAGCCGGGAGAATTGCCGATTCGAAACCCTGGTCATGAGCCCATTTTGCCCCACGAATAATCGAAACACTTGGGAAAAACGATTTTCACTTCGAAAATGTTTTTCGTCGGTGTGTCATTAATCAATGGGGCACAATGGGCTCTTGACCAGGGGTTGGAATCGGAAATTTCCTCGCTCATCCGATGAGCCCACCCTCATTATTCAATCTCTTCAGGCTTCCGAGATAATTGTATAAAACTGAACGGTAATTTGGATCCATCTATGGAAATGTGAAAATAGGATTGTTGCGCCCTTTTCTTGATATTTCCTTGTGATTTCCACGGTATTTAGCTTGATTTTGTCTGACATCTCGAGAGATTATTCACATGAATAGCGAGATGATGATGTTAATTATTGATTATTGATGTTGCGAGGTATTTCGGGAAGTAGTCACATGTATGGCGAGATGATGATGCTAATTATTGATTATTGTTATTGCGAGATTTTCATGTATATCATGTGATACCGCATGATCATGCTGCACGATATTTCTGGGAGATATTTTTCAGAGACTTTCTATTGATGTTGGCGAGCGATGATTCATTTGATTTTTGAGTTTTTCTTTGCTTATTAATTTTTGGGAAATTACTTGACGAATGAACTTGATGATTTTCACGCTCCTGTTGTGAGATTATCTCAGTGTTTTCTCAGGGATTATACATATATTTATACATGTTTGTGTCTCATGTGCTGTATTGTTTTGTGACTTCGATGGGCACATCTGCCTGAAAATCGGAATAAAAAATCGGAACAAAAATTCAAACTGCTTTAAAAACGTTGAATGCACCGAGTTTTCAGAGTTCGCGTTACAGTTGGCGATACTTTCAGTTTGCAAAACGCCTCCTGGCTGCAGCTGTACGCTGGCGCCAGACTCCCGCAAAACGCGCGTATGAAACACGAGAAAACAAAGAGAGTTAAAACGTCGTCCGGTAATCCCCCCGAAAGCCGGAGAGAGCAGAACAAACCGAATGAAAATAGATGCGGGAAAGTCACGGTATCATACCAATTTTCCCGGGGTGTCCCCACTTATTGGAAGTAAACAAGGGGGACGAGGGTCGATGACAAAGGAACAGCATCAGGATACGTGTGGCTTGCATACTCATCACGAGAAACAATTATTATTCAAGAACAGTAAAAAAAAATTCATTTCCTCGGTGGAAATTCCTCTCAAAAATTCACATCGACTCTCGTATTTCTCATGCTTCTTCTCGTAAACAATCACTCTCTCCGTCGTTACATAGTTGGAGAAATTTCCTATCCAAAACCCCGGTCATGAATCCATTTTGCCCCGGCCACTCCCCCAAACTCACAAAAACAAAACTTTCCCCTCCAAAACGTCTTTTCTCCCTATTTCCTACAATTTCGAGGTAAAATGGATTCATGACCAGTGATTTGAACCGGAAATGTTTCCACCTATTCAATGGGGTCATTTTCGACCCCAATTCTGACAACGATCAATTCCAGAAAACTAACAATTCTAGTTCATCAATGAAAATTGGATGACATGCGAATATTTCCTCTATCATTCTATAACTGGGGAAATTTCCGATCCATAACCCTGGGCATGAGCCCATTTTGCCCCACGACTTTCCCCAAGAAACAAAATCCAACTTCTCCCCGCCAAAACTGTTCTTTTCACGTTTTTGTTCCCAACTGGAAGTTTTGTAATAGCTCGTATTTAATTTTCTAATTTTTTGCGTAACTAAAAACTAAATATCATTTAAAATTCCATGATTTTTTCCATGAATATAGACTTTAGTAAGCTCTCTTCACGGAGAGAAATGTTCAGTAAAAATTACGGACCTCTCAGTTCACTCACGGATTACGGAATCGACACAGAAAATTTAAGTGACGGTATCGTAATTTTTCACAAGAGATTCAGATAAAAATCACGGAACGCTCCGGAAAAACTCCGTGACAGTTCCGTAAAATTTCCTACAACCACATTTCGCTCCGGAATTACGGAAAAGATACGTCATTTTTATTGAATATTTCTCTCCGTGTTCATCGACACCAATTAAAATTCAATTTTTCATACAGATTCGAAAAAATTGATATTTTTCCAAAAATCGATTTTCCAACGATCACTCAAAAAATTATCATCAAAATGGAATTAGTGATGGCTCAAAAATTTGATAACAATACCCTCTTGATTCTATCAGAATATGATGGGGGTCGCACAATTGGTTGTTGAGTTACAGCCCACTGTTTATGCGATTTGAAAGAGAAAATTGGTTATTTCATGATTACTGAAAGAATCATCATTAATAGCAATCAAATGAGGGCTTGTAAAGTATATTTCAATGGCTTCTTAATCAAGTTGAAAAATTGTGAGAACAGCATCATTGCTTATCAAGTTACACAATACCGTCATGAGCTTTTTATATAAAAATCTCTATCTCTATTAAACTCAGGTAGCAGTCTGTTATGTTGAATACTTATTCATATTGATTCATGGTCACGACTAACTTCTGACAGAACCTGGGTTAAACTCTGGCTAAATCCTGAATAAACCCTGATTAAATCCCGGGTATACACTGATTAAACCTTGATTGAACCTTGATTAACCCCGGACTGAAAACGAATTCGAGTCTTGAGAGGGTCTGAATGCAGAATTATTTGACAGCACGAAATAATCCCCAAAATTTTGATGACCCTTCAATAAATGATAGTGTTATGCATGAAAAAATAGAAGATGAGAATAGTGAAACAAGAATTAAAAAGCAAGAGAATCCATTCGGTAGCAAATTCATCACCAAATGAAAACGAAAAATCTATATTAGACCGGAGAAATTGGACGAATTCGTTGGTAAATGGGAATTCATGCTGAATAATTCGACCGCTTCTCGTGTTATTTTATTCCTCTCACCAATGAAAGGTTAACCCGTTCCTTGAAGAAGTCTGGTCGAGTCCAGTGTATTTCTGTATGCAGTTCTTGGCATCAATGCCACGGCTCTCGACATTCGTAAATTCACCGCAGTGTGGCGCTGCATTACCCCCGTTACAACGTTCACGATGAAACATTCAGTGAGTACAAGATAGTCGTGCGTTCGCCTAGCCTGGCGAACGGTTCTCACGCCAGTGCATTTTTCCAATCGCTCATTCTGCAGTAATTTCGTTTTAATCCGTGACATTCTACATCGATAAATACAGCGTGTGTGCTAAATACCTGGGATTGTGCGTCATACTGTGTAAAATCAATGCATATGTGATCAATTATAAATATACAATCATCAATAATTGATAACAATAAGCAATAATTGAATAACGAAACGAGAAATTGAGATTTTTAATTAATTAATTGATGACAGAAATTATTTTTCGAATTATATTGCTCAAAAATTTTGATAATTGAAGGAATAATTGTTAATAACTAATGATAATAAACAATTATTAAAAAACGAAACGAGAGATTCAAGGAAAAGAGATTTTAAACTATTTGTGGCTTTTAGTGAATTATTTAAAAAATTGTGAGTGACGATTGAAAACATATGGGATTAAAAATAAATAATCATCAGTAATTAATAACAATGAACAATAATTGAAGAACAAAATGAGAAATTGAAATTTTTAATGAATTAATTGATGAAAGACATTGTCTTTCAAATTATATTACCCAAAAATTTAAATGATTGAAGAAATAATTATTAATAAATAATGATAATAAAAAATTATTGAAAAACGAAACGAGAAATTGAAGGAAAAGAGATTTAGAACTATTTGTAATTTTTTGTGAATCAATTGATAAAGGGAATCATTTAAAAAATTGTGAGTGACGATTGAAAATCTATGGGATTAAAAATAAACAATCATCAATAATCAGTAACAATGAGCAATAATTAAATAACAAAAGAAGAAAGAGAGGTTTTTAATTAATTAATTGATGAAAGAAATTATTTTTCAAATTATATCGCTCAAGAATTTCGACGATCGAAGAAAGAATTATTAATAACTAATGATAATGAACAATGATTGAAAAACGACACGAGAAATTAAAAAAAAGAGATTTTGAACTATTGGTGATTTTAGTTAATTAATTCATGAAGAGAATTGTTTAAAAAATTGTGAGTGGAGACTTTATGAATAACAATTATCACTCAAGAATAGCGTTTCGAGGATCGAAGAAAGTTGCGAAAGTGAAAAACCAGGAGATTATTTAAATAATTGCGACTGCATTCATTTTTTAAGAGCGAAAGAAGTGGATAAATTATTGCTTTCGCCTATTTCCCATGTCTCCCCGCATTCTTTAGTGTTTACTCACTTTATCTGGACTATAAACAATTATTTCACCACGTGAATAACAGAAATTAACAATAATTATCACCAATTAAGTACTAAAATCACCAAAAAAATTATTAAAAAAACAATTTAAAAAATCTATTATTACAATAATTTTAACTAACGTTTCGTACTCTCTATTGCAATAACCCCCCAAAAACCAATTGTTTAAACAACATAAATTATTTAAACTATTAATCCCCAAAAAATCACAAAAACTCCCCAAGAACCCAAAATAAGAAAATAATCCAAAACCCCCAAAAAAACATAATCCAAAAAAATTATTCTCTCCCTCTCCCCCCGTTGATGTTCCCTCCATGC
>NW_021680367.1:1414667-1460641 GCF_001412515.2 Diachasma alloeum | reverse complement strand
ACCTCCTCCCCCCCCCCCCCCAGTACCCTCGCGTCCCCAGAAATAATGTCAACCCCCAGGAAAATCCGTGAAACGTAAAAAAACGTGTAAAGATGAATGGGAATGAGCCACTGGAGGATTCTCCAAAGCGTAGATCAACGTTCTACGTCTCCCTGGACTCTCAGCCCCCGTCCCGCATCGGGAAGCCCCAGGACCCGGAGAAATACTCATGCAACACATTTCCGATAATAACCCCGAAGAACCCCCACCCAATTCCCCTGAACCGAACCTTCAGTTCCAGCGACAAATTGGAGCTTGAAATGAAGTCACTTCACCACGTTGAGACGCGGGGGAAGGTTCATTCCCTGACGAAGATGTTCGAGTCGCCGGAGGTACTGGACCCCTCCCCGCGGAAGAAGGTGGAGAGGACGCGGTCCTTCAAGACGATCGAGAGGTTCCAGAGCAAATTCGGAAGGAAGGACGTGACTTCGGGGAAGAAGGAGGCGATTTCGGGGAAGAAGGAGCGGCTGAGCGGCCCCGCGGAGGGGCCCAGGCCCCGGCTGGGGGTGGGGGATGGCCGGAGGGACGAGGAGAGGATCAAATTCGCGCGGAGCAACTTCAGGCCGAAGAGCAATGTCGGGAGTCAGGAGTGTGTGAACAGTGTCAGTGGTACTGTGCTTGGGAATCTGCTCATCAGGAGGACTCACAGTACTAAGGTTTCCAGGAGTGTCAGTGCCCTTGGGAAAAGACACGCCAGTGCGGGGAGTCCCGGGGAGGTCTGCAGGGGGAAGGGGGACACCGAGGGACTCGCCGAGGTGGTCAGGTGGGACGAGGGCGACGAGGAGGTGTTCGAGGAGGACGGAGATGCTGGGGTGCACTCAGGTATTTTTGAGAGGGTTTTTTTGGGGGGCGGGGGGGTTCAGGGAATTATTCAGGGGGAATTTCGAGAAAGTTTGGGGGGAGGTCAGGGGCATTATTCAGAGGAAATTTTGAGTTTTGGGAGGGGGGTTCAGGGGAATTATTCAGGGGGAATTTTGAGTTTTGGGAAGGGGGTTCAGGGGAATTATTCAGGGGGAATTTTGAGTTTTGGGAAGGGGGTTCAGGGGAATTATTCAGGGGGAATTTTGAGTTTTGGGAAGGGGGTTCAGGGGAATTATTCAGGGGGAATTTTGAGTTTTGGGAAGGGGGTTCAGGGGAATTATTCAGGGGGAATTTTGAGTTTTGGGAAGGGGGTTCAGGGGAATTATTCAGGGGGAATTTTGAGTTTTGGGAAGGGGGTTCAGGGGAATTATTCAGGGGGAATTTTGAGAGAGTTTTGGGAGGGGGTTCAGGGGAATTATTCAGGGAGAGTTTTGGGGAGGGGGTTCAGGGAAATTATTCAGGGGGAATTTTGAAAGTTTTGGGAGGGGGGTTCAGGGGAATCATTCAGAGAGAGTTTTGGGGGGGGGGGGGGTTCAGGGAAATTATTCAGGGGGAATTTTAAGTTTTTTTTTTGACACCAGACGGAGCCTTTTCAGGATGAAAATATCTCATATAGAGGAAAATTTATCAACAAATATTTTATCGCTAAGTTACAAGATTGCTATCATCATTATTGTTGTTTCATTAAAGGGTTCATTTCTTGTCTGTGATTATTAGACAGCCGAAACGAAAAACTACTATCCCTTGTTCCGCATAAAACAAAGATTTTTCCGGAGCAAAATACGTATGAGAGTATCAAATAACGAAGGAGTAGTGCTAAAAATGGCATTTCTTGCGAATACAGAGAATGCAATTTTTTTTAAACTACTAAATCTATTTTTGCGAGAAAAGTTTTTCATTCCGGCGCACTCTCTGCATGTTTGGCACAAAAAAATCCTTTTTTGATAATTTTCAAAAGACTATTTTCTTGGCACAAGTAAGACTTGTTTGAGAACTTTGTCGTTTGTCTCGCAGTGTAGGGAATCTCTTGTCTACAAAAACCGTCTGATAGAGTTTTTCGATAGGATAGAGAAGGATTTCATGTTTTTTATTTAGTATTTTAATCGACTTAATCGTCGAATTATCTTGTAAACGAGGAGCTTTAGGGAGAGAAGATGAAGAGGAATTTTTCGTGGAGAATTTCGTGGACTTGACGATGTTTTTGGATCGCAGTGGCTGTGAAGATGATTGAGAAACTGAGAAATATTGAACTCCTCAGTTAAAAAATTCAAAACATGAGGTAATCGTTGAATCTCGTCACTAAACATATTTTTGCGGAGGAGACAGCTGACATTTCCAACTTGAAAAGTCAGTTCCATAAATTAAATTCCCATCGATACTCAACATCATCAAATTATTCCCTGTGAAATTATCCATTAAGATCCCACTAAAAGCCCGTGAAAAAAAAACGTAAATCACAACGAAACTGAAATTCAGTTGAATTAAAATCAAATAACGATTTCTTGCACTTCACGTAATAATGATTGTGAGAGAATATTCTCGAATAATGTCAAAAACCGGGAGTATATCTTGGTTGCCCTCTTGGGGTGTATAATGAAGCGAAAGGGATTGGAAGAGAACGGGCTTCGACCGGTTAAACCACGGGTATCGGATGAGCAAGAAAACGAGTCTTCTCAACGGTTCGACGTACCAACGCCAAGTGGGCCCTTTCTGGGGACCTACTTGTGTATACCATTCGTGGGGACCACCTGCCTCGAGACATCCCAAGTAACATCAAACAACCGCCTACACTCGACTCGACCAGAATTCCCACGTTATAATTGATGGGTAATTGCCTGCACCCTCGGGAGAACCCGCGCCCCGCTCTTTTTTCGACAAGCCAAAATTCGAGAATATTCCTTTTTTTAATTAATTGTTTGCAATTATTCTCATTGCGAAAAGTAATGAGAATGACGACCGATGTGAATCACATGTCCCAATTTATCAGCGGTTAAATTTTCATATTACAATAAATGATTTGCTCATGTTCTAATTCCTACGCTCACTGAATGAGATTTAGTCACAACTAGATCTGTGCGCGCGCGAAAGCGCGCGCTCATCTTTTTGCTGTGAAAATGAAGAAATCGAATTTATTCAACTTCATATACTCATAGATGTTTTATCAATATTGATAATGACTTAAAGAGAATTAAGAGAATGAAGAGAATGAAGAGTGAAGCATCAATGAATAATTTTTAATCTTCGATTAATTCTTTTTTTTTACTTTTTAAAATAATCAAATTAAAATCTGTAATTGTTGAAAAATCAGGGGAGGGTTATGAATTGATTTCCCAGAGAACTGAAAAAATTTCTTGAATTCTTCAGAAAATTTCACAGTTTTCCAGATAACCGTAGATCACAGATTTTTCTCGAATTATTTGGGAAACCGAAGAATTTTCGTGAATTTTCTAGAGTTTAGAATTTATGTATGAAAATCTGAAAAGCAAGAATTGATCATTTTGGCGTGTGATAAATATGAAAAATTTAAAATTTGGGAAGTGAAGAATAATTTGTGCGTTAAAAAAATTGAGAAATACTATGTTTATTTTCTCATGATTAACAATTAGGCAATTTAGACATGTTTTGATATAAAGATCAACTTCACACATGAAAAAATGAAAAATATGACGCAGAAAAAATTTTTGGCATTCGAAGAATTTGAAAATAGCGGGGTTTTTTTTCAGCGACTACTTCACGTGACTCATTGACCAATCCGAATTGAGGATTAGCGGTCAGGCAGTTTCGGGATATTTCGATATAAAACAACTTCACGTTTCTTTCATCTTTAGTAAATAGGATTACAATTCAATTCGTTCTAGAACACACTTTAGAGTGTGAATTTCTGGAATTCGATGTTTGTTGATACTCTGATAAAAGTGCGTGGCCACACTGTTATCAATTTTTAGTTAGTTGACACGGTAATTCAATTAATCTGTTGTTCATCTCATCAATATAATTCCGTGCTTAGAATATTGTCATGTCATGTTATCAGCACCAAATGAAAAATTAAAGCTTCATTTGGAATATTGAGTGACAGCTTCTTTTTATTCATATCAGAAATTTTGTATTTGGATATTAATATTATTTGTTCAAAGTAAAAAAATCGATCATCATTTTCACTATATTGCATTCAGATTCTCCTATCCTTAACGTCAAAAATGTGAGATCATTTCATAATTCTAGCTAAAAATTCTAATCAACTTAGTTCGAAGAAAACCGTAGTAAACGCAATATTGAGAAAGTTCAATTATTCTATTTTCCTCTGGCCTAAATGATTTGGACAATTATGATTCGTTTATTCGTGTTTCATAGAATGGTATTCAATTCTCTTTTGGGATCGGAAATATCCTCGCTCATCCAATGAGGCCACCCGAATGATTCAATTTCTCCAGGCTTCCGAGATAATTGTAAAAAACGGAACGATGATTTGGATCCATCCATGGAAATGTGAAAATAGAATTGTTGCGCCCTGTTCTTAATATTTCCTTGTGTTTTCCATGGTATTTCGCTTGATTTCGTCTGACATCTGAATAGATTATTCACATGAATAACGAGATGATGATGTTAATTATTGATTATTGATGTTGCGAGGTATTTCGAGAAATAGTCACATGTATTGTGACATGATAATGCTAATTGTTGATTATTGTTATTGCGAAATTTTCATGTATATCATGTGATACCGCATGATCATGCTGCACGATATTTCTGGGAGATATTTTTCCAAGACTTTATATTGATGTTGGCGAGCGATGATTCATTTGATTGTTGAGTTTTTCTTTGCTTATTAATTTTTGGGAAATTACTTGGCGAATGAACTTGATGATTTTCACGCTCCTGCTGTGAAATTATCTGAGTATTCTCTCAGGGATTATAAATAGATTTATACCTGTTTGTAGGGGAGGGTGGGGCAAAACGGCCCCCTTTCAATTGTCAATAACTTGTGAATGACATTGTGAAAATTCCCAGTTTCAACTTCATTTTGAAGATAATTTTTCATTCTTCAAAACGAGCTCTAACTCATCCCAATCGGATTATTGAATCGGAAAATATTGACGATTGAAGGGGGACCGTTTTGCCCCATCCTCCCCTATGTCATTCTCAAAAATTTAAGAATGCACACAGCACATAACAATCCCGCCCAAATAACTCCAAATCTCAATTTCAGCCTCGTAAATTCAACCCACTCAATTCATCCTATCCATCTCCAATTACCCCGCATTAAAAAAAACTCCATAAAAAATGAAACATCAACCACAGTCCACCATTCCCTCGCCAATGCTGCAGACTCCATTGTCGTGGCTTTAAAAAACCGTAAAAAAAATCGAGCAACCGAGAGAAGTCATAAAATGTATGAATGCGTATCGAATTATCGAAAACTCGTTTTGTATTACTCTAGAATTCCACCGCACGTAACGCGTTACCCCGTTTAGCAATAATGTCAACCAATGAGAGAGACTTCTCTCCTTCCCCTCTCCCTCAACCCGTTTAACCGATGGTTTCTTTAGTTGGTGAAATTGTCCGTAGGAAATTGAGAATGGCCCGTGGATTTTCAAAGTGATAAAGCCGTACGTACTCTCCGCGTCGTAAATCTCTCGCTGCCATAATTTCCCCCTCCCTCCCCCCTCTTCACCACCTATTTTTCATTCCCTCTGTTTTTTTGTGATGATTCTTTTCCCCGGATTGAGAGAGCGAGCGAAAATGGGGGATTTTTTTACGGTGAAAGTTGAATAAGAAAAATTAATGTCTTTTGGGGGAATGGGGGGGGTCGAAAGTGACCCCAGTGGATAGTCGGGAAAATTTCCGGTTCAAAACACAGGTCATGAACCCATTTTACCCCTGGCGTTTTCCGATAATTCTGAAAATAAATAGAGGCGAGGGAAAGTTTTTTTAGGTGTGACGGGCGAAAGACGGGGCAAAATGGGTTCATGATTAGGGTTCTGAATCGACAGGGAAATTTCCAGCTCGAAGCAATGGTGTTGGACCCATTTTGCCCCACTACTTTTTCGGTAATCTGAGAAAACGAATTTTCACTTCGAAATTAAAATTCTTCTCTTGTGCTTTATTTTGTTCGAAATTTCCTCATAAGGGATCAATCGAATTTCATGATTTTTTCATGAGTACAGACTTTAATATGATTTATTCATTGCCACCAATTAAAATTGAATTTTCCGTACAGATTCGAAAAAATTGATATTTTTCCAAAAATCGATTTTTCAACGATCACTCAAAAAATTGTCAACAAAATGGAATTAGTGATGGCTCAAAAAATTTATAACAATACCCTCTTGATTCTACGAGAATATGATCGGGGTCGCACAATTGGTTGTTGAGTTACAGCACATTGTTTATGCGATTTGAAAGAGAAAATTGGTTATTTCATGATTACTGAAAGAATCATCAGTAAAAGCAATTAAATCAGGGTTTGTAAAGTATATTTCAATGGCTTCTTAATCAAGTTGAAAAATTGTGAGAACAACATCATTGCTTATCAAGTTACACAATACCGTCATGAGCTTTTTATATAAAAATCTCTATCTCTATTAAACTCAGGTAGCAGTCTGTTATGTTGAATACTTATTCATATTGATTCATGCTCACGACTAACTTCTGACAGAACCTGGGTTAAACTCTGGCTAAATCCTGAATAAACCCTGATTAAATCCCGGCTATACACTGATTAAACCTTGATTGAACCTTGATTAAACCCAGACTGAAAACGAATTCGAGTCTTGAGAGGGTCTGAAAGAATTATTTGACAGAACGAAAAAATACGCCAAATTTTGATGACATTTCAATTGATGATAGTACTATAACATGAGAAAGTAGAAGAAGAAAATAGTGAAATCCTATTTTACTAAAAATGAAAGAAACGTGAAGTTGTTTTATATCGAAATATCTCGAAACTGCCTGACCGCTAATCCTTAATTCTGATTGGTCAATATGTGACACGAAGTTATTCACAAAAAAAAACACGCGGCATTTTCAAATTCGTCAGTGACATAATTTCAAATTCTTCAGTGGTAAATTTTTTTTATATATATATATCACATGTATATATATTATCGGTGAAATTAATAAATTCTGTCCTTTTATGGAGACCGATTATTTTAAAAAACTGAAGATAATTAATTGAAAATGAAAAATTCTTTATAGATTCTGTTACTCTACTTCGCTATTCACTTCAATCATTAGTCGAATTCTCTTTGATTCATTATCAATATTTATAAAGTATTCATGAGAAAATGAAATTTAATGAATTCCATTTCTTCATTTCAACAAATGAATAGATCAGCGCGCGCATAGATCTTGTAAGTAGTAAAAAAAGAGAACCCATTCGGGAACAAATTGCTAATTTATTAAAATGCAATTATCCGCTTTTTAAAATATAACGGAGCAAGACCGGTTCTCCATTTGTTTGAAATAATTGATTGAAACATCACGAGAGAATAAATAAATCACAACCCCTCCCCCATTTTCATTCCACCGCAATCGCCATTATTTTCGGACCCCTGATTGATGAAAATGAATGAAAAAAAATTCTATAGAAATTTTTTTCTGAAATGTCTGAAGGGATTAAGCTGGCAGTTCTAAACTGCCCCTGTCCCACTTTGGAAAATTCCCCCATTATCTTTATCGTCTCTATTACACGCTGCGTCTAACAATGAATTATCGGCGTTCGCCATCTTTTTTTATTCCTCATAGCGGTTGTTTGATTATAAAAAAGTATGACGCAGTCGCGAGCGGGCGTAAAATGTCAAATGATCGTTTAGAAAAAAAAAGCGTGGTATCGATTAAATCTGAGAATAGACCGAGAGTTTCTTCATTAATCGCTCAATTGAAATTTCGAAAATAAATCCGAGGGGTTTGTTGTGACTCTATTGGAAATTTTTCGATTGAAAACACTGATTTAGCGGTCGTTATTATGCGCCACTTTTAAACACACACATATTTTTATGCGAACCGCAATTTGAACTCTAATTTTTTATTCCGAATTTTTGCACATGTGTAATCCATGAGAGAGCACTGAGATAATCTCACAACAGGAGCGTGAAAATCATCAAGTTCATTCGTCAAATTATTTCCCAAAAATTAATAAGCAAAGAAAAACTCAAAAATCAAATGAATCATCGCTCGCCAACATCAATAGAAAGTCTCTGAAAAATATCTCCCAGAAATATCGTGCAGCATGATCATGCGGTATCACATGATATACATGAAAATCTCGCAATAACAATAATCAATAATTAACATCATCATCTCGCTATTCATGTGAATAATCTCTCCAGATGTCAGACAAAATCAAGCTAAATACCATGGAAAACGCAAGGAAATATTAAGAAAAGGGCGCAACAATCCTATTTTCACATTTCCATGGATGGATCCAAATCATCGTTCCGTTTTTTACAATTATCTCGGAAGCCTGGAGAAATTGAATAATTCGGGTGGGCTCATTGCATGAGCGAGGAAATGTCCGATCCCAACTCCTGGTCATGAACCCATTGTGCCCCATTAATTAATGATACACCGACGAAAAACATTTTCGGAGCGAAAATCGTTTTTCCCAAGCGTTTCGATGATTCGTGGGGCAAAAGGGGTTTATGACCAGGGGTTGGGATTCGGAAAATTTCAATACCATATAATTCAAGAAAATATCAAGAACAGCATCGGCTTTCACCCAAAGCCTTAATAAATGAATTGGTATTGGCAGTCAAATCTCGAGATTGAAAGAACCGAATGGATAAGTGAATAATTGAATAAAGTGGTGTTTAAGAATGTGACAGAGATCGATGTGGGTCTGGAGGTGGTAATACGCACGCGATGGATTTATAAAAGCCCGTGCTCCGGTTTTATGAAAGGCAAATGCTTTCACAACTGACCGAATACTTAATTATACAGTCGAGCTGTGGTTTAAATACGAATAGGTCAATTTGCTCTTGTTAAACGTTTTCATTGGCATCCTCACTCGAGCACTATTTCTCCTCTACCCCATTCACTCTACGGAGTGTTAAAAAACTGGAGGTTTATGAGTGCACACTCTCGAGATTAGATTATAACACTCTGCTTTCACTCCAACAACTCCCGACTCTCTCGATTTTTCACCGATAATGAACGACGACTTGTGAAATCGGAGATAAAATTTAATCAGCGGAGTAGGAAAATAATCGGGGATCAACGTAATTGATCTCGTCCCATAAATAATTTCAATCTTACCGCATATTCATTCTCAAAACAATGAAAACAGCGCATGAATACGAGTGCAGAGGAAGGGAGATGTCATTTTGATTTTTAAAAACCGATGAAAACACTAATTTTCCGCTGAATCCATCGCTTCTCTGTCAATTTTTTTTTGAAATTTAAGTAAATGCATCTGCATTAGTATTTTCAATATTCTGAACTTGAATTCAATTTCAGACTAAATTGCTCATGGAATTCCTAATTCATCTTGTAAATTCAACAAAATTAAGTTTTTTTTATGAATGATCATTGAATTTTCAATAACAATTTGGATTTTCAAACCTATCGCGAAAATTAACCAACAGATTGAAATTTCAGGAGAAAAGCTGCCTGAATTTTCCTGATTTTCAGGAATTTTCATTGTTGTATGAATCTGAGGAATCAAATTTCATTGAATATTCAAGAATATTGGATTTCATGGAACAAAATAGTATTTAAAAATCAATCTCGACACATTTCAGTGTCACCACACGAAATTCTTCCGACTGAGGTCCTTAACCCTAGTTGGTCACCATAGGAGGGAAACGCCGCAGAAGGTCGATTTTTTTTTCTTACCATTGACTGGCTGAGCGGAAAAATCCTAAAAAATTGGAATGCGTTAATTCAAGTGTCTAGAAAATTATAATATTTTTTAAAATTATTTATATCCACAATTCCTGAAGAAAAAAAATTATTTCTAATAGACGGGCAATTTTTTCCCATGTTAAATGAAATTGCCCGTTGTACGACGTTGCCGAAGTCTCGCTAAACGCGCCCGGGCAGTATAGAGTGAATTCGGCAACGCTCGGGCCTAAATAACACGGCGGCGATGCCCTGCGGAGGTGACCAAGTCGGAAGATCTCATATGGTGACCAAACTAGGGTTAAAACTGTGTTTATATTACGTGGCGACTGCACGGCGGGCGACTACGAATACTATGAATAAAACAGAACAAAGGACAAAGAAAGAATGCGTTCCAAGTGGTCCTTATTCTCCTGAAGATAGTCTCCGACCGACATTTCAAGAGTAATTTTTTAACTGTCTTATTTATAAACCATAAATTACTCAATTGTCGTTAAACGCGAGTCAAACGACAACAGAAGAAAATGGGATGAAATTCATGAAAACCCCGTCACCACCAGCTTTTGGAATCGGAAATGTCCCCAACTATCCATCAAAGTCCTCACAAACTCCGAAAGGCTTGTCTCCAAGCAAATATTTTCACCTATTTTCAATCGTTCCATTCAAATAACTCCACTAATCCCCTCAAATCATTCTCCCCACCCTCTTAACTCATCCTCTCCCCCGATCTCCATATCTGCATCCACCATTAGTTAAATAAGAGAAATCAGGGGAAGGCTTATCCCGAGAACGGCTCGACTTTAAATCGCTACCCCTTTGCTTTCGACGATTGAAAAACTTGGCATAATAGTTGGCCCTTTAATCCACAAAAATGTGGGGCCCTTTGTGAGCATTGTTATACACCCAATGGGTTTTGATCCTTTAAAAGCTAGTTTATGCGGACACACCCCGGGGTTAAATCCCCCGAGTATTAGANCCCCCCCCCTCCCCCCGGCCTTCCCCTCTAGTCCCATTCCGATAGTTCAAAGTTACAATTTTTTATCTTACGTTTTTTTCATACCACTCGGGTGTTTACATACGAGCGAATCCATTGTTCCAAAGTTTTCGGGGAACTGCTGCCACTGCATTTTTTTTTTATCGTCCATCGAACGCAATAAGTCTTATCGATTGACAATGGAATCTTGTAAATGTGGGATTAACTTTTTTGCGCTGGGCTTGGGTTTTTTATTAATTTGTTTAGGATTTTATCTAGGGGAGAAGGTGAATGGAGCTTGGGTGGGAGTGAGAATGACCCCAATAAATAGGCGGGGAAATTTACGATTCGGAACACTGGTCATGAATCCATTTTGCCCCATGAATCATCGAAAAACTTGTGAAATATTTCAACATTTTAAAGGTCTTTAATTTCAGTCAATAATCAATAATCAAATTCAAAGACATTGTGTTTTGCAAATATTTTCCCTTTTATTTTTATTGTTATTTTCTACATTTTTATTTATTAGTTTTTTCTTTTTGTTTGAAACTCTTTTAATGCGATATTTATGTGATTTCTGTTATGAGTTCCTGGATATAATTTCCTTTCTCTGGGCATTTTCTATATTTCTATATTTAATTGATTGATTTTCGTGTGAAGAAAAGTTGTGTATATGTACTGGTATACTTTTTCTGGTAGGGTTCGATGGGCGTCTGCCTGAAGCCTTGAATAAATAAATAGATATATAGAAAATAGGATTTTTCATGCTAAATAATCATTGATTTTTCAATGAAAACTTGAATCTTCAAACTTCTCGTGGAAATTGAACGTCACATACTATTCAATTTTCAGTAGATTGAGAATTCAGAATAATTCAGTAGCGAAGTGGTAAAGCGGTTTAAGTCGACTTATCTCTTAGTTGAGTTTTTGAGGAATATCTCCGAATCTAAAGGAGATAATGGAAATTTAGTAATAACCTTTTTTATAGATAAAATTGAGTACTACAAAAAAGATCTTGATCAAAATTTAGCTATCTCCCTTAAGTTCCGAGATATTCACTAAAAACTGGCCAATAGTCAAAATCTAAACCGCTTTACCACTTCGCTACTGAATTGTTCCCTGAATTTTCAAAATTTCCGAGTTTTTTCAGTGCTATATGGATCTGAAAATCGAGAATTACTTGAATATTTCTAGGAAATTAACTGATGCGTCAATGAAGAAATACCCAGAAATTTCATGTAACTTTGTTAAAACTTTCAAGCTTTTTCACTTGAAATTTCAAGAGTAATTTTCTATCAATCTGTGAGCCAAAAAATCTATTAAAAAAATTTTACCGTAAATTGAATCCCAATTTGATACAATATCACAAATTATCGAGTAAAAAAATTGGGAAAAGAAAATTGAAATATCCCTATTCCCCAAAAAAACGGCGAGAAACTCGAATAATCAGAAATATTTGTCTCTCCATGTAACTCCAGCGTCCCCAGCATCCACGATACCATGATAAACGATCTCTCAGTTCTTGGGATGACTCGGACACGTAGTAACAAGACTCACAGGCAGTCGGGAGTTTCTTGGGTCGCGTCATACTGTACTCTGGAGAGTGCAGTCCCGTCGGGGATTAACGACCCCGTCAATTTCATTTCCTCTCTGTATATCCCCATGGTAAATCCCCACTGGTACGGAGTCGAAGGAAATTCACTGGTGAAATTAAACTCAATGCCTACTGTCTCTGTACGCCCGTGATTGCGTTAAAGTAGCTCTCCCCTGGCGGGAAATTGAAAGATTATTGAAAAATGCATTACATTCCGAATCGTAATTTTTTTTTCTCTTACACGGAGAGAAATATTCAGTAAAAATTACGGGACAATTCACGTAATCCACAGTGGGGAATTGTTTTGGGGAATTTTTATAGGAATGGAAGAGAAGAAATCTGAAATGTTCAGTGAATTTTCAGCTTCATCGCCGAACAAAGTATGAAATTCTCACGTTATTTTTCCCGAAGAAGTAAAATCTTACAGAAATTTGCCGACTTATTGTGCCTTCAAAATAAAAAATTCTTGAACGTTCAACAATTTTTATGAAGCTAGTGAGTTATTTCTACGTTCTGTTTCGTAAAATCAGTAGCGAAGTGGTCAAACGGTTTAAGTCAATTGAGTCTTTAGTTGAGTTTTCCAGAAATATTTTGGAATTCAAAGGAGATAGCAAAATTTTCATAATAACCTTTTTTGTAGAGCAAATTGAGGGCTGCTAATAAGGTTATGAGAAAAATTTTGCTATCTCCCTTAGATTTTGGAATATTCATTGAAAACTGGGCAATAGCCAAAATCGACTTAAACCGTTTGACCACTTCGCTACTGAAATTTCTCAATCGTTGGGGAAAAATTGGTGGTTGGACAAAAACTGTGGTTGGACAATTCGAAAAGTGAAAATATTCAAAAGCAGCGCAGCCTGGCCGGCGGGTAGAGCGACTTTGAAATGATTTTCCTGGTGAATACGTGCAATATACGGAGGAAATAGCAACTGCATTCGTGAATTTTAAAATAGACAGAGGAAAAGTGGATCGATTCAGCGGAGGGCAATGTGGGAGCTCGTGCTGACGACAGGGTACGTGGAAAATAGCAGGAGTTTATGTTGCGTTAACCGTTACATCTCAGTTAATTAGAAGCAAAATGGAAAGCTCTATTTATTCGGATAGATTCCATGTTTTCGATTTTTTCTAGGTGAGATTGGTAATCATTCCGCTGGATAGAAGGGAAATTTTCTATGTTGAAAACAATATTTATGGACTCTGAGAAAATGGTTTGTGGGGATTAATTGAAAGTTTTTAATTAACCCTAATTATAAGATTTCCATTGGCATTAATTTAAGTTTTCTTAAGATGAATGTAAATTTTTTTTATTAAAGTTAATCAAATGAGTTCCACAGACTTTGATTAAAAGCCGTTAATGGAAGTTCACGAGAGACTCGAGAATAGATTTGATCATAAATTTTTCAATGAAAATTATTCAATTATTTTTTTTATTTCCAAATTTTTTCAAAAATTGGTTATTCCACGATAACTAAAAAAAATGTTCTGAATTGATTGAATGATGGCTCACAAAATTTGTTTGGATGTCCTTTTGACCGATTTTGAAGACGAAGGCGATAGCAATAATCGTTATTTTGATTTATTTGATAATTTGAAAAAAAAAATTTTTTTTGAAAATCAGAATTCCGGGGATATCTTTGAATATCATGTTCAAATGAATCTAATCGTAGCTTAAAATGTATGTTTTAATGCCATCAAGTCCAAGTTGAAAGATGATTACGATAGCTATATTGGTTGATTGGATTTTTATGATGATTGTTGAAAATTTCGAATTTTTCATGAATTTCCCTGAAAGTGAGCTTTCTGATGGTTTCTTCAAATGTGATGTTTCAAATTCATTCAAGTATGTATAAATAAAATTTTTCTATTAACATTTTATCGAATGGCTGAGGGGAGAGATAGAACCGTAAAAAAGACAATCGGTTGTACAGAAGAAAGGGATAATAAGAATAATGATGATGATAACATTCAACTGAGTTGAAAATCTGACAAAATTAGTTGAAAAGAAATCTTATTCAATTTAATAAAATGAAATAAACATTGAATTACACATGATGGAAAGAAATTATGGGCAAAATAACCATTCGCAAGCGTATTGCTGATTTATTATCAAAAATAATTACACTATACACAATTCAAATGCAATTTTCCACTTGTTTTAGACATGAAATCGATGGCTTGTAAAATTCTGAATATGAATGAATGCCGTACGATTCAGAACAAATGATTTTTATGGTGGAAAATTGATGGTTTAAAAATTAGAATTTTTCACCGCAAACCTATTTTTTTCTGATTTTCAAAATGTTTTCCAGCGGTTCAATATCGAGATTCAAATTCACATCTGCAAAGTTCAAATAATGAAATCATTGTAAAATGTCCGGTACTTTAGGGTCACATAGGGCGCAAATGAAAGCTCTGAAAAAATAGCCAAAATATTCGGATATTCTTAATTGAGCTTGACCTGCACTAAAATCCCACAGATTTAAAGTAGCTGGTAGAGCTACGGTAAATTAAAAAATTATTGATAACTGCAAAAAAATTGCGGAAAACTCGATCAGATTCGGAATTGTAATTTTTTCTCAATTTAATTATCGTTTTGGTTTTTCAAAGAAGAAATGTTTAAAAACCACGATTTAACCCAGTGTCTTATGTGAAAATCAACATTTCCATTGTAATCAAAGATTAAAATCTAATTTTTTTTCATTAGATGTGAAAAAATCAAGAATTTTATTGACACCTCATAAAAAATAATCCACCGTGCTGCAAACAAGTTTTATTATTTATTTATAAGAGGGAAATGTTTGAAAAAATATCAATATTGTTCGAAATTCAATTTTGATAATACTGACTGCGTATGATTTTTTTCAAATTTTTTCCAAGCAATTTAGTTGAAAAATTTTAAAACTGAAAATATCCAAGCCCGGCCGAAGGGTAGAGCTACTTTAAAATTATTGCAAAAAGTGAAACATCAAAAATACCTATTTTCAAGTTGGGTGAAAGTGCGCATCGCACTACTTGACCGTAATATCGAAGAATTCTCTCCACACTCGCTCAATTACATTTGCGTGCTCAAGGAATTAATGAAAACCCAGTAGTGATCACGCACCGGCGCATCTGCAACACCTGCGTGCCAATACAGCTACGCCTCTTTTGTTGTCGAAGTGGCCACGGTCATCTTTTAAAAAAAAAACACGACCACCGTTCATATAATGCAACATGAAAAAACACATCTGCCTCTTGATGCTCCAATTATCCTCGATTTCCTTCAATTTCCCCGCTCGAATTACGAAATTATTTTTTCAACCTTTTTTCACTCCTTTTTTCACGTCCATATGTCCTCGATAAAAATCTAAATGCACAACGCGCGCTTTGTCACTCGAGAGCCAAGTAGATGGACAAAGGGGGGCCCGGCCCCCCTTTTTAACATCGAGTGGATGACGATTGTGGTCAGAAAGTCCTTCAGGATGCATCCAATTGGGAATTCACGCAACAAAGAGAGCAATTATATTGTTTTATGCGAAGAAGAATGACTGCTTACGCCAAGCATTTCGTTTTGATCGTTTGGAGATTCTTTGGGTTGCTTAAATGGGGTCGATTATGACCCCACAGTAGTCTGGAAAATTTCCGTTCCAAAATCCTGGTTATGAGCCCATTTTGTCCCATTAGTTCCACACTGAGAGAAATTTCAATGGCAATTTCAACTGCAAGGGAATTGTCAAAAAAGTAATAGTTACGGTAACAACAAACATTGTAGATTCAACTATTACATTAAAGTGAAAATTACGTCACAATGTTGATAACACCATTTTACATAGTAAATCGAACGATGAATCCTAGTTTAATCTACAAAGTTTATTGTTACTGTAAATATAATTTCTTTGACAATTCCCTTGTAGTTAAAATTACCATTGAAATTTTTCTCAGTACAGCGCAATAAAAAATCAAAATTTCAATTGTAATTTTGTTGTCGAGCTTTGCATCGGGTACTAACGGGACAAAATGAATTTATAACCAGTGTTTTGAATCAGAAATTTCCTCAACTTTTGAATGAATTCCAAAATTCCGAAAAATGACTACTCCAAGTGTTTCGTTTTTTTTTACATTTTCAATATTTTTTCCCGAATTCCCATAAGAGCCCGTGTTAAAATGCATTTTTTAGAAAATTTCCTGTGTTTCACCCATTCTCCAAGGTTATCGGGTTTTTGCATAGAGGTTTTGAAATCAAAGAATGTCTCTCTATATTATAAAAATCCAAATCGACTTATGGTGATGAAAATTTGGCACTCGAAATTAAGACTTTGAAATTAAGGGTCATGAGGTTCATAATAAGGGTCGTGAGGATCAGTTAAGGGTCACGGGGGTCAAAATACTGGTCATGACGGTCAGAATAAGGCTCACAAGGGTCAAAATAAGGATTATGAGGGTCAGAATAAGGTTCGACATGAGGGTGATGCGGGTCAGATTAAAGGTCATGGGGATCATAGTAAGGGTCATGAGGATCGGATTGAGGGTCAGATCATGGGAGTCAGAACTTAAGGGTCACAAGAGTCAAAACAAGGTCACGGGGGTCAGAATAGTGGTCATAAGGATCAGAATAAGGGTCACGATAGTCAAAATAAGGGTCACAACGGTTAAAATAACAGTTATGAGAGTCAGAATGAAGGTCGCAAGGATCAAAATAAGGGTTATGAGGGTCAGAGTAAGGAGCGCGAGGGTCAGAATAAGGGTCGACATGAGGGTCACGCGGGTCAGATTAAGGGTCACAAGGATCAAATTAAGGGTCATGAGGATCATAATAAGGGTCATGGCAGTCAGAACTTAAGGGTCACAAGGGTCAAAATTCGGGTCTCTATATTGTCTTTCCTGACTATACCATAAATACCTCAATTTCTTGATAATAAGAAAAAATGTATTGAAATTTTTGCGCCGGCCGTGTATTGTGAAATAATGGGGCAAAATGGGTTCATAACCAGGGTTTCGAACCGGAAACTTTCCCGGCTATCAAATGGGTTTAGTTATAGTCCCATTCCAAGAAAAATGATCTCCGCGAAAAACACTGTGATCATGCAGAAAGTCTCCGAGATGCGAAGAAAACCAAACATTTCAGCCTAGTGAATTCTATTTCGTTCAAGTAGCGCGTGGCATGCACTTTCCCTCCCTATTCTTGTTTATAACTCGGCGGCTGTGGTTCTTTAATGATTCAAATGATACCAAACCTCACTTTTCACTCTCTGATATTTTAATGAGACACTGGGATTTTATTTGATTTCAGAACTGTATTTCAGATGTTGCATTATCTTGCGGCGATGAATTGCAGGGAGAATGAGGTTTGCGGGGATAATGTTGAGCTATCGTGGGGGAAGTTGAGTGATAAGTCGAGGAAAGTGGAATTTATTCGAGAGTCGAGGAAATTTTCGAGAGAAAATGGGTTTTGTAAATTTTTAAAATTAGATTTATTCATGTGATGGGGCTGAAGATGACCCAATTCGATAAATGGAGAGAAGTTTAGGTTTGAAATATGTTTTTCACCCCCATTTTACCTCGGCATTGTCCGAATATGAAAGCAATTTTAATTAATATTTTTTAGTGATTTTTATCAAAGCTTTACATTAGCTTTAATCATGAGTTTTTTATCAGTATTGATTGAGAGCTTTTTACGAGTGTTAATTAAAAGCTTCTCAGCAACTTTAATTAAGAACTTTTAAACGGATTTAATCCGTTTGTAATTAAATTTCTTTGGAAGGGAAAGTGTTTAATTAAAGTTGATAAAAAAACTTTTGATCAATTGAGGTTTATACCATTATTTTTTGCTAATATATGGCGATCTTCCTGCACGATTTGATATTTCTTTTTTTAGTTAATTGTTTATAATCATTCTCATTGTAAAAAGCAATACGACCGATGAGAATTATATGCCCCGAATCATCAGCTGTTAAATTTTCATATTACAATAAATGATTTGCTCATGTTCTAATTCCGTCAGCATCAAATTAAAAATTAAAACTTCATTGGGAATATTGAGTGACAGCTTCTTTTTATTCATATCAGAAATTTTGTATTTGGATATTCATATTATTTGTTCAAAGTGAAAAAATCGATCATCATTTTCACTATATTGCATTCAGATTCTCCTATCCTTAACGTCAAAAATGTGAGATAATCTCATAATTCTAGCTATTAATTCCAATCAACTTTGTTCGAAGAAAACCTTAGTAAACGCAATATTAAGAAAGTTGAATTATTCTATTTTCCTCTGAGCTAAATGATTTGGACAATTATGATTCGTTTATTCATGTTTCATCGAATGGTATTCAATTTTCTTTTGTTTGTTAGGCGGGCTTCATGAAAATCCGACACAAGTCGATTGTACTCATGAAAACCGCCTTACCTTCTCCGTTCGTTCGGGATATCTGCCACGTTCGAGTTCTTATTTTCGATTCGAGACTGCCCATGCTTGTTTTTTAGAAAGAACAACTGAGGTACAGGACTAGATCATTAAAACTGATGCGGAATGGGGTCATATTGACCCCCCAATTTTCAATGAAACAAATTAGTGTTATCTAAATCGCCGCAATCATCACTTTTCACCCATAATCATTCCCCCAGCGCAACAGGACGTGAACGATAAGATGCGTGAGCCGTTGGATGTTTTCATTCGCGTGTTGCCCCACATACCACCGGGCACGAGCCCCATCGCCCGTTCCATTATTTAATTTTTCCTCTTCCACACCGGTGTCTGCTCCCAATGATGGGGCGTGCACTGGCTCGTGTAAATGAGCAGCAATGAATTCCAACAGTTTTACCATAACTCTTTCAACACGAAATTTTACACTCTTGTTGATTCTATTTTTTTTCTCTCCTTCCAATGTAATTGACGCGTTATTCAACTCATTCCGGGTTTTATCGTACCAGCTCGCGGGTATCCCACGGTCCCTTACGCAATGGCTGTGGCCTTCCGAGTGTGCCTCACTCGATCTGGACGTGCACTGCGTTCCGCCAGATACGTTTACTCCACATAGGAGAATATATCGAAGCACAATGCTTCGGTCGTTGGATACCCACGGGAATGTTTGGTTCAGACTGAGAAAAATTTTCCAGAAAAATTCATGCGCTGGCGCTATAAAATTGGCGCAATTTGCAGTCTTGGGAAAATTGTTGTGAGGCTCCAGAAAATAGGGTGGAAATCACAAGGAAATATCACACTGCTAGAAAAACAAGTGGATAATCGCATTTTCTGTATATGGATATAGTTTATGTTGCTAACAAATTAGCAATATGCTTCTGTATGGATTCTCTATTTTTGAAATTTATTACTCTTATTTTTTATTGTTTTGAATAGTGATACCCATATGACTCCGTGTGACACCCATATAATACCATATTACTCCAATTTGACCTCATACAGTCCCTATATGAACCTCATATGAACCCATATCACTTCACATAACCCCATATGAGCCCATATGACCCTCATATTGCCACATATGAACCCCATATGACCCTGTATCATCCCATATGAGCCCATTATGACACCATGTGACCTCAGATAACTTCCAAATGACCTCATATAACCCCCATATGACCCCGTACAACTTTTATATGACCCCATATAACCCATATATGACCCCCATATGACCTCCATATGACCTAAAGCTTCATATTGCTACTATGCAACTTAATAAATAGTTATGCTGTTTTCATCATGTTTGCACTTCATCGAGAAAGCATCAAAACAATCTTTTTGAGCCATGATTTCATTGATATGACTGTTAATTTTTCCAGTTTATCGTGAAAAAAATGAAAAAAAAAAATCTCACAAACTGTATGCTGTAGCTCAACAGTGATAGATGCGATCTGCATCATATTCTGATAGAATCAAGAGACCATCAATCCATTTTTTTAAAGTCATAATTCATTTCATTCTGATAACAATTCTGGGACTGAGCGTCGAAAAATCGATTTTTGAAAAAATACCAATATTTCACAAACTCTATGAATAATTCAACTTTAATTGGTGTCGATGAGTAGAGCCTATTAACGTCTATATCCATGGAAAAATTCATGAAATTTCATCAAGCTCCTATACAGAAAATTGCGAAAAAGAATGAAAAAAGTACACACATACACACTTACAGACACCATCTAAGAATCGCATATTTAGACTTTTTAGACCCTATTTAGTTACCCTGACACAAAAATTTGGAAACTTGATTTTGAACGATTACAAAGCTTCCATTCGGAAGCAAAAATCAGGAAAATTGAAAAGTCCTGTAATTTTGTTTCTGCATATTCATGTTCCACTGAAACTTCAATCAAGCTGTGAAATTTCCGTGTCACTCCCACTCAAAACTCATGAATTTCCGTGAATTCTACTTAAAACTTGAAATTTCATAACCATTTTTTCCCTAAATCCGATTCAGTGTCAACTATATCATGAAATTTCAAAAAATTTCTAACAGAACATGTGAATAATCTCTCGAAATATCAGGCAAATTCAAACTAAAGATGGCTAAAATCACGGAAAAATATAATAAAAACAGCACAACCCAATGGCCACAAAGATGATACCCCCATTTTTCGTCATTTATATCTTAAACAATGAAATTGCGTGCAACTATTTGAAACAGAACGACTATTTACGATCCAAAACATCCGTGGAGTAACCCCTCTCCCACTGTCATTCAAACGCCCCGAATGACGATTTTCACGCCCTCTAATAAATTCACAATCAATGCGACTGAAATGATAGCACCATTTCGCCGTATTTTTATTATTTACGTGTACTATAGATTTTCACGGTGTGAAAGGACTCAAACCCGAGTGAATCGACATTAATGCCCCTTTCTACACGTGTGTAACACAATGCATAACAAAACTGTGAACGTATGTAACCACATTGCACTGGGTAAATCATGTTCGGTCATCCTGCAGCTATAAATTTATTTTTCAACAATGGATGGCACACGCGTATGGGTCAGCAGAACCGATGCAGCACGCCTCGGACTGTAGTCTCCATATCTTTTTTTTTACGACTGAGTGCAGGGGGGAGCGTCGGGAAATGCATTGCAACATTCAAGAACTACAGACGTGCACAGTTTTACGAGCGATGAATAATAAAAGGTTTTTTTTTATTATGCAGTGAGAATGCGATTTTTTGATTCAGCACTTGGGGGAATGAAAATATTTTTGTTGCATGGGCGGGAAAATTTGGGGATCAAAACACTGGTTCAGAGAGATATTTCATACGTTTTTTGCATCCGAGTGGAAGCATTGTGTTTGTCCAATTCGAAATTTTCAATTTTTTTATGTCAGGATTACTAATTTTGGCCTCAGGAGCCGTGGATAGATGTCGGGATGTGATAGATTGTTTTTGGAATGATTGTTTAAATGATTTGAATTTGGTGATTGGAAATATTCTTCCCAATGCCATGTTGACCCAGTTCGATCGTGAAATTGATTGCATCATGTGTTGTTGAAAAAAATTATTTTGAAACCAATATTCAGGGAAAGGTCAAAAACCTTGACGTTGGGGCAATGTTGGGTGCCAATACTGGGGTAATATTGGCTACCAACGTCGGGCCAATGTTGGCTGCTACGATTGAGCTAATGCCAGCGGCCAACATTGTAGTAATATCGGGGCAATGTTGGCTGCCACGGTTGGGGCAGTTTGGCTCCCAATTTTGGGCTCGTATTGGCTGCCAACCTTGGGGTAATATTGGCTACCAACGTCGGGCCAATGTCGGCTGCCAACCTTGGGGGTAATGTCGGGGCAATGTTGGCAGTCACGGTTGAGGCAATGTCGGGGCAATGCTGGCCGTCACGGTTGAGGCAATGTCGGCTGCTAACCTTGGGGTAATGTCGGGGCAATGTTGGCTGCCCCGGCTGAGGTACTGTCAGGCAAATGTTGGCTACCAACGTCGGGCCAGTGTTGGTTGCCGACATTGGGTCAATGTTTGCTAGCAACGTCGGGTCAATGTTGGGGCAATGTTGGCTGCCAATAAATTAAAAGGACGTCGTTATGGAAATTCCATTCGAAAGCAAATTGCTACAAAATTAATTCAAAAAGTTTGAAAATGCAAGTATGTCTTCAATTGTCTGGAAATGAACAGATGAAATTTAATCTTTTTTTTTCCAGATGTAGATTTTGTCCATCCGTCATTCATACGTCAAGACAAAATCAATTTCTCAATTGTTTTTATGAAAAAAATAACAAGTTTTATCGACAAAAAAAAATTGTTTTTTTCGATCATGAGATATTTCTCTTCAATGGGCTGCCCGCAGCTCTGAAACAGAATTAGAATTTTCCAAAAATGGATGTCAAATCCGATATTCAACCCGAAATACCCTCGACCCACTAAAATTATCCGCACCCGCCCATGACTCATCACTCACAGAAAATAAAAGTATTGAAAATGGAAATTTCGCAGCAGAAGTAAAATAGAAAAATCCATATCATTGTTGAAATCATCATAATACAAATGTAGGCGCCTGCCCCGGAGAATTCTCCACAAAATAACAATGAGAAGAAAGGTATCGGGTCGAGTCTCGTATATTCCCTCCTACCACTGCTGGGACACGCCTGAAGCACTGCGTGAATTGCAATTGAAACGACAAAATGAACCGGTGCCCTGTCACCGCCACACGACTCATTTCATTCCTACGAACATTTGCTCTTGCTTTTGCCCTCAATATCTATTGTCCTCGTGTAACGGTTATTAATAATCACAGCGAATGCGCGACCCCCTCCCTCCCTCCTCCCAATTCCCCTTCATTTCGTTGCCGATTGCAGTTTTTATTCTGCTTCTTTATCCCACTCGCTGTAATGATTAAAATCACAATTGCTACAGTTTAAATTTCCACTTGAAATTATTGGAATGGCTCTTCGGGGGTAATCGTGCGCGAGTAATGATCATTTCAATGAGTCAGTGAATTTTAAAGAAAGTTTTTTATAGGTGGAATGAATTTATTCAACTCTTTCTGTTCATCAAAACGACATTTTCGGGGGATGAGAAGGGGTCTCATTTTGGTTGTCATGATGCGGTGGGGTCGCAGGTGACCCCACCATATGAGTCGGAAAATTTCCGCTGCGAAACACCGGTCTTGAACCCTTTTTGTCCCACTAGTTCAAAAGTTACAGTTGAACCAAATTTTCAAAATCACAAAGTTTTTTGAATGGATCTTTGAAATTAGTGGGACAAAATAGATTCATGACCAGGGTTTTGGATCGGAAATTATTCCAGTGTTTTTGGAGAATAGTTTTTATGCGATTCCGATAGAAATTTTCGCAATTCGAATGTTCATTAGAAATGTCGATTTATGCAGCTGTTTCGACGTTTCCGTCTGCAAAAAATAGTTGCACATAATAGCCGAGTGTTGCGTGATGGTATGGGACAAGAGGGCAACGTCTAAATAACAACGATTATCCCAGTGAGAAAAGACCCGCCGCTGTACCGACTGTTATTAGCCTCAATTAGTATTCAGTCGGATGATGAGAGAGAAAGGGGGAATAAATAGTTTAGAATTATTTATTATCCTCAGTCGTTACTGTTGCCAGGAATTACTGCACAATATTCATGGTTACTTTCCGGCTTGTTATTATTAACTTTTTATTTTGATTTCATGCCGTTTAACCGCTTCCGTTTGTCGTTCTTTATCAGTCGTTGATTTATCGTCCTATTTCCAATTTCTATTATTAATCGTAATTGGGTTTTGACGTTTTTGATTTAGTAGTTTTTAAGAGTTGATTTATGTGTTTTGAGTGGTAATTGATGTTTTTGAACGAGATGAAATTTGGTTTACACTGCACATGGTGCGAATTCGATATTTATGATTTTAATTAACTAGAGGGCTAGTTAATTAAAAATAAAAACTCGCTCCGCTCGCCCACTGACGTATGACCCACATATGATCTCCATATGACCCTCATATGACCTCCATGATCCTCATTCTGACCCTTATGATCCTTAGCTTCTGACCCCCATAACCCCAATTTAGACCCTTACTGTGAGCCTTGTGACCTTAATCCGTATCTTAATCTGGTCCTTGTGACCCTTATTTAGGCCCTTAATATGACCTTTGTTACGCTTATTTGGACCCTCAGTCTGAACCTCGTGACATATGACCCTTAATCTAACTCTTGTTACCCTTATTTGAACCATTATTCTAACCCTCACGATCCTTAATTTGATTCTCGTGACCCTTATTCTGACCCTCATGACCCCTATTCAGATCCTCATGACCCGTATTTTTGCCCTTATGACCCTTATTCGGTCCCTCATGACTCATTCCGACCCTCATGACCCTTATTCTGGCCCTCATGACCCTTATTTTGATTCTCATGACCCTTATTTGGACCCTCATGACCCTTATTTCGACCCTCATGACCCTTATTCGGGTGCTCATGACCCTTATTAGGACGCTCATGGCCCTGACTCAGGCCCTCATTACCCTTAATTCACAATCCTCATGACCCCTATTCTGACCCTCATGAACCTTATTCGGGCGCTCATGACCCTTATTCGGACACTCATGACCCTTATTCTGATGCTCATGACCCTTATTTTAACCTTCACGACCCTTATTGGGGTCCTCATGGCCCTTATTTTAACCCTTATGAGCCCTATTTCAGGCCCTCATAAATTCGACGCAAGACGATTGTACTCATGAAAACCGCCTCACTTTCTTCATTCGTTCGAGATATGCTTTTTTAAAGAAAGGATTAGCATACATTCTATCTTGTAACTCAACCCAATAATTTAGTTGAAATATATATTGCTAAATTATCGTTATCTATAAAATAAAATCCTATGAATTGACAGGAATTCCCCAAAATTAAGTTAAGCCAGATTCAATTTTTTTCATAATTCTTCGCTCTCAAATCCACTTCATATTCACCTCAATCTTTAGCGTCTCGACACGCCATAAATCACCCTAATGATGTTTCTCCTGAAAATAACACGCACTGGGTCACCTCACATTTTTTTCCAACGATTTTTCTCCGAGCGAAATGCGATTATAGCTGTAGTCGTAAGGGTTTCACCAGAAGAAAGAAAGAATGCGGGAAAGATGCTCACGGCGAATTATGCCGCGCAACGGTTTTCTAAGCCGGGAGGCGTGAGAAACGAGCATTTTCGGTAGATGCGTGTCCAAATGACTAGAAACTCCTATTTCTGGGCGCAAAAGGGTAGATCACAATCGAGAATCTTTACTCGTGTGTTTTTGGGGGATTACATTCTAAACGTTGGATTTTTTTTTCATTTTTCAGACACGTCCTATGAGAAGGCATGCAGGAGGGGAAGCGCACCGGCGACCCCTGTTTTGGGGGCAAGACCACTCGATGTTACTCCAAACAGAATAGTTGTAAGTTTTTTTTTATTATTGATTGTTACCATTTGAATGACGAAAAATCAACAATTTTCGATTTTCTTTTAAAAACATATTTTTTCTATTTTTTTAACATTCTTTTTTGTTCAAAAATGACAATGGCGATTTTTTATTCAAAAATAGAGATATTGATTAAAAAAAATTTTTTTTATTACAATTTTTCATTTTTTTTTTTCAAAAATAAAAATGTCAATTTTTTTTCAACTTAAAAGCTCTCATTTTATCCTCTAGAATCGAAATCTTTGATCTTTCTTTAAATAACAAATGAAAATTTTCGAATTCAGATTGTATTCTTAAATTCAATGTTTTTTGAAATGAACATTCTTAGATTTTTTTGAAAAATAAAAATTTCATTTTTTTTAACTGAAATTATTTGAAAAATAAAAATTGCCTTTTTTTCCAATAAACGAAAATTTCAATTTTTTTCGAGATATGACTTTTGATTTTTTACAATCCATTTTTTAATTTTCTTGAAAAACTATTTTTTTTTTTTCAAAAATCAACTAATTTTTTTCCAAAAACAAAAATTCTTAAATCCGGATCATTCTTCGATCAACATTTTAAATTACAAATTTTTCTCAAAAATTCCAATTTCAAAATTCTCTCAAAAAGCAAACTTTGCATTATAAAATTTTTTCTGCCACAAAATGTTGCATTTTCCTCTAAACCCGGGGCAAAGTGGGTTAAAAAGTATGATTCCCTGTCATAAATTGCCCCCATTATTCACTCTAACCCTCGTCGAAATCAATTCAAATCAAATATCGCTCGAATCCCCAAAAAGCCTCATTTGAATGATACCTATTCGTCCAGCTGATCCAATCCACCAAAAAATCCCCCCACAATAACTCCCCACCTTCTGCTCCCTCCGCCCTGTCCCCACAAAACCCAACAATTTGATACCACAAAAACGTGACGCACAAGTCAAAAAGTCACTTCTCTTTATTCAAATTTGTAGCAAGGACTAATGGTTATTGTCCAACCAGCGGTCTGTTGTTTATTTAGCCGTTTCCGTCGTATGAAACTAGTTTGCCAGTGTCTCCATCGATTCCGGCCCCTGCCCCCTCTTCCCCCCTCCCCCCTCTCCACCTGGGCATTTGCATTTTCCTTGCCAGGGCAATGGTGTGGAAGAGGAACATTAAAATGACAATGAGAGCACGTGGAAAGAAAAATAGAAGTGGAATGGAAGGCGCAAAAAATAATTGGAGAAATCGATTTTTTCTCCCATCGAACGGGAGAAAAAAGTCCTTTTTCCAGTCACTTTGAATTATTGACGAGTGAATTGGCATTCGGCCGCCATATTTAATGAGTCGATATGTATGGGTCGATTGGAATTGAGCAGATGACGATGTTTTGTCAGGATGTGGCTATTGTTATCTACGGATTTCTAACGTTTGAATGATAATCTCGAGGATTATTGAAATTGTTAAATTACGTGTGACGGGACGTTTTGGGGATTTTCATTCGACCGTAAAATATAGTAACATTCGTCATCATTTTCCCAAAACTAGCGGTGTTGATGCCCTTTTTCAATTAATTGTTTATAATCCCGCATTATTTTGTTTTGCTTAATTTTGTCTTACTTAAAAGTTTATTTTTGTTTTAACTTGTTTTAAAGTAGCTCTACCCTTACGGTGAATTAAAAGATTATTGAAAACTGCAAAAAAATTGCAGAAAACTCGATTAGATTCGGAATTTTAATTTTTTTCTCAATTTAATTATCGTTTTGGTTTTTCAAAGAAGAAATGTTTAAAAATCAGGATTTAACCCAGTGTCTTATGTGAAAATCAACATTTCCATTGTATTCAAAGATTAAAATCTGAATGTTTTTTCATTAGATGTGAAAAAATAAAGAATTTCTTTGACACCTCATAAAAAATTATCCACAGTTTTGGAAACAAGTTTTATTATTCATTTATGAGAGGGAAATAAAAGAAAAAATATCAGTATTTTGCGAAATTTCATTTAGATAATACTGACTGGGTATGAACTTTGTTTCAAATTTTTTCCATGCAATTTAGTTGCAAAATTGGCATGATTTTCATCTATCGTATGTCGTTTATCGTTTTGTATTATTCGGTTCAGTTGAATTATATTTGTTGTTTAATCAATTGTGTTAGATCTCTTGTGAAATTTCTTAAAGTAGCTCTACCCTTACGGTAAATTCAAAGATTATTGAAAACTGCAAAAAAATTGCAGAAGATTCGATTAGATTCGGAATTGTAATTTTTTTCTCAATTTAATCATCGTTTTGTTTTTTCAAAGAAGAAATGTTTAAAAATCAGGATTTAACCCAGTGTCTTATGTGAAAATCAACATTTCCATTGTAATCAAAGATTAAAATCTGAATGTTTTTTCATTAGATGTGAAAAAATAAAGAATTTTTTTGACACCTCATAAAAAATTATCCACAGTTTTGGAAACAAGTTTTATTATTTATTTATAAGAGGGAAATGTTTGAAAAAATATCAGTATTTTGCGAAATTTAATTTAGATAATACTGACTGGGTATGAATTTTTTCAAATTTTTTCTATGCGATTTAGTTGAAAAATAAAAAAACTGAAAATATCCAAAAGTACAGCGTAGCCCGGCCGAAGGGTAGAGCTACTTTGAGTTTAAATACCGATTATAATTTGATTTTTGTACGCTGCTTCAACCAACAACAACACCAACACTTGTAAATATGGGAAGAGATGTATCAGCTAAGCTGTCCTTTCTCAATAAATAATAATAATATATCCCAATTTATCAGCTGTTAAATTTTCATATTGCAATTAATGATTTGCTCATGTTCTAATTCTTCCGCTCACTGAATAAGATTTCAATCATAATTACAATTAAATTCCTTCTAGAACACACTTTAAAGTGTGAATTTCTAGAATTCAATGTTTGTTAATACTCTGGTAAAAGTGCGTGCGTAAGTAATTCAATTAATCTGTTGTTCATCTCATCAATATAATTCCGTGCTTAGAATATTGTCATCTCGTGTTATCAGCACCAAATTAAAAATTAAAACTTCACTTGGAATATTGAGTGACAGCTTCTTTTTATTCATATCAGAAATTTTGTATTTGGATATTAATGTTATTTGTTCAAAGTGAAAGAATCGATCATCATTTTCACTATATTGCATTAAGATTCTCCTATCCTTAACGTCAAAAATGTGAGATAATCTCATAATTCTAGCTATTAATTCTAATCAACTTTGTTCGAAGAAAACCTTAGGAAACGCAATATTAAGAAAGTTGAATTATTCTATTTTCCTCTGAGCCAAATGATTTGGACAATTAGGATGCGTTTATTCATGTTTCATAGAATGGTATTCAATTCTCTTTTCTTTGTTGGGCGGGCTTCATGAAAATTCGACGCAAGACGATTGTACTCATGAAAACTGCGTTACTTTCTCCATTCGTTCGAGACATCCGCCATTTTCGAGTTCTCATTTTCGATTCGAGATATTGCCCATGCTGTTTTTAGAAAGGAAAAAGGATTCTAAAGGTTGTTCATCAAACATAAAATATCAACTGACATTATCAATAACCAAATGTATTGGAGCTAAATGGGATTCTGACGAGAGTTTTAAATCTGAAGTACTCGACCTCCTCATGAAAATAAGCAAAATGGAAAATAAGAAAATGTGAAAATGAGAAAAATGGAATATCTCACGAGCGACGCAGTATCGCGTGCCATTCCGGGGAAAACAAGTACGAGTATTATCTAAGAAACCCAGTGGTATCCCACTTCCGCGTAAATTCACAAAGTAAGCGGAAGCGGCACGAATCGCAGTAGCAAAACTACGCGAAAACGCAATACTAGAGGAATCCCGCGGATCCTTCCCCCTATCTTGTGGTTAAAACTATTAAATTGTTATAAAAAGATAGACAGCCCATGATTTCGTAAAAACGGGTACCATATCTGCAATTATCAACCTCGAAAACATGAAGACCAATGGTCGAATCTCCTAGACATCTCAATGTACACGGAAGTGGCCCCGTCGTATGGACTACTCCCGATATCTTTGACAGATAATTCCCGAACGAGTGGAGATAGAAAAAAAATGTTGGGACAAAAAATGACCGTCATTCAATAATACATATATTAGGTTCATAAACATTTCTCATAATCACACGAGTTAATGAGATAATTATGGTTGAATGATGACTGCAAAACTGATTTAACTCGCCATCCAGATTAAAAACGTAAATATTGTCTTAAATACTGGAAATTAACAAAAATGTCAAAAAAGTAATTTTATGTAAAATTTTACGACGATTATTTTTTATCCGAACCATTTTTTCTTATCTCCTTCGAGTCCGCGACTAAATGCTCTGCGGTGCGCCGACGCGCCGTGTAAGGGCTGCCACGCCGCCAGTTTCGTTCCCACCGCGATATCTTTTTATCTACGACAGTTAGGAGAAAAATTCATAGTATAAAAAATGTTCATTTTCACGAAAGAAATATTTTTTGTTGGAACATTTTTTCGATAGCGTTGATAGATTTCGAGTTACGGCCATTTAAACAATTCAGTAGCGAAGTGGTAAAACGGTATAAGTCAGTTTTGACTATTGACCAGTTTTCAATGAACATCTCGGCATCTAAGGGAGATAGCAAAATTTTTGTTACAACCTTTTTTGTAGAGCCGATTGAGAGCTACAACAAATGTAATTACGAAAATTTCGCTATCTCCCTTAGATTTGGAAATATTCCCCAAAAACTCATCTGGAAGATGAATTAAATTATTAATGAAAATAACCAACATATTCGTGTTCCACACCCTCCCACTAGTAAATATCGATAATATTCAGCCGGACATCATATCTTTCGGTAGATAAATCGTTCTCCAGGGGTTGAGAACCCCAAGCCAGTCCCAAAGACATTTTTATTCCCTTCAGTCGCGCTTGATGCTTGACGATGTGTGCAAAAGAAGAAAAATAAATGATGGGGCTAAAGAGGGGAACCCCCTCCACCACTGGTTTTGGGTGTACTCACCTCAATGGCAGAAACGCTTCGTCTCTCTTTACGTACGCGGGACAAAGGTGTGTACCAAGGGCCCTGAAAAATCATTCTCTCTTCCTTCAATTTCTTTTTCTTCTTTTTAAAGTGCCCCAAGGATCCCTTGACTTCGTTAGGGCACCGTACAAGGTGAGATGGCCCTCCATCTCCACATCTGCAGTCGTCACCGAGATTTCGTCGCGCTAAGATCAGTCCTTTTTGGCAGTGCCATCATCTGCTCTCACGGTTACCGCGTACTCATCGCCATTTCGTCGAGTTTCTAACGGTTTTTCCCCTGTTTCTGTTCATTTCTGTGGCACTTCTTCAAATTTCTCATGTGTTTTTGGTGACTGATCTATTGGCTCTGGCTGATCTACCTATCTTTCATCAACTGAAGAACTGTTTCCCTCTATGATCTCTCTTGAAACCGGTAACACAAATTATTTTTCATGTTTGGAAGAGTGTTTGTATTATTCATTGATTAGTCATGCGATTGTGGGGAAGAGATTAGGCTTCCCTCCTCCGCTGCTTTGTGACGCGTAAATACGTTGATGATAACGAACAAGGTCCGAGAAAGCTGTGATAAGGGCATGGTCACCAATGATTTGTGTCGCAGTAGTTACTCCCAAAGTGAAGAATCACATGTGACGGTGAAGAATTGACAGGGAAGATTCATTCGAACTGGAGAATTCGATGTAGAGTTGATGTGAGGATTCGGAAATATTGACTCCCTCCGAAAATTGATAAGATTGATTGTCGAGAGGTGTCTCCAACATTCCACTATCTCCTCTTTCATCGTCTCTTGTTCCCTCATCTTGAATCCTCCTGAGAATGCGGGTCACAGCCTGAGTGCTTCTCTGAAGTGCTAGAATATCAAGCGTCACTTGAACTTATGACACCGGTCGATATTGCGTTACGGTGCATAGATGAGGTGTCGGAAAATGTGCGTTGATACTGATGACGACGAGGAGGATAAATTTGTCAGCGTTATTATTAATTATTTTTCTAATAGGGTAAAACACTTGATGAATCTGGATTTCAGTGTGACAGCTGGGGAGATTTCCGGTTATCAGTTCTCCGGCAATTGAGGAATTGTTGATTGTTGAGTACTGTGGATTTATGAAGTAATGGGTCATTCCATTATTGATAACACGGATATATTTGTTTAGAGTAACTTGGAATTTGGCGATATGGGTGGGGGCTGCATTATGCCAGACGGGGCAGCCATAGGTTATTACCGGCCTGACTAATGCCTTATACGATTTGAGTTTAGCTTGTGTCGACAGGGATTTGTTTTGAAATAGGTAGTAGAGCCTAGCCACGATGGCTTCTGCTTTTTCATTCGCGATGTTAATGTGTGTGATACATAAGAGCTTTTCGTCTTCCTTCGAAATGTTTATATCATTATTCTTTGATACTTGTGGCTTGTATAGACATTTAGAGGTGAAGAACACGATGAATTTGGTGGATCATGAAGATAAAAGTAATTCAAAGGCATTTATTCAACAGGATTTGGCAGTTTAACAGTAGGGGAGAGTTACAAAATAAAATGCAGGCTAATAGTAGGAAAAATCGATCAGTGAAACACCCTATATCTTGAGTATTGCGGTGACACATCAACTACGACCAGTTGACCATCTTGAACTTTAGCGAGCCTTGATGTTATTTATTAATGAATTTGAACGATTTTTAAGATTCACTTCGAAATTGTCTGCAATGCCATTTATGGAGTAACGGATCATTTCGGTATTGGATCTAATGTGGCGGGAGGAGATAGGGCGACCATAGTAGGCATTATTAATAACACAGATATATTTATTTAAAGTAACTTGGAATTTGGCGATATGGGTGGGGGCTGCATTATGCCAGACGGGGCAGCGATAGGTTATTACCGGCCTGACTAATGCCTTATACAATTTGAGTTTAGCTTGTGTCGACAGGGATTTGTTTTGAATTAGGTAGTAGAGCCTAGCCATGATGCCTTTTGTTTTTTTATTCGCGATCCTAATTTGTGTGATACACAAGAGTATTTTGTCGTGCTTGAGACATTCACATCATTATTTTTTGTTGGAGAACATGATGAATTGAACCGGAAATCCCCCTAACCATCCCTCACAGCCCATAAAACTGAAAAATTATACCAGAGAGTGGAGTTTTCATTTACTGATTCCCGTATTTTTGTGCTAAATTTCCAGAACTTCTTCTCAAAACGCTCGTTCCGCTCTAATCCACTGAAGAGGACCAAGAGCGTGACAAAATTAGAGAGGCAGAAGCAGCGTGGAGCTGGATTACGGGGTTGTCGCTCGCACGAGTCACTGTTGTGCAGTCAAGCTGTAACCTCGATGGATCTGGCGGCTGTTACACCAATGCACCCGAGTCTGCTCGGTCGACCTCATTGTTTTCAAGTCACACCGAGCAACGGTCCACCCAAGTACTTCAGTTGCAGAACGGCCCACGAGAGGCAACAGTGGTTGCACAGGTAAATAAAGGAATTCATTATGACGGAGTCATTGTATTGTTGAATCATTTAAATGCGTTTAGGTTGGGTTAAGGAGTGGTTTGAGTTGAATGTCTCGAGAGGAACTTTGAATGAAAAAAAAAACGATTTAAGACCATTCAAATGCGAGAGAAATTGGTCATTCAAAGCTGATTAAAAAGAAGAGTGATATCGATTCTTAAAATTCGACATCTCGAATATCGATATATCAATATTCGATACATCAATTTCTGTTATGATACGCACTTATAATCGATATCAGTGACCAATTGCTTATCATATTGATGATCGATAATCGAACTTCGATATATCGCATTGCAACAGTCAAAAATCGATTATTGCCGTTGATTTCAAACTTTAATCTATTTATTTTTATGACGAACAAATATGACAATCATCACAATCTCACCTCCCGACAAATAAATATCGATATCTCGATTATTCATTATCGACCTCTGATATATTCTTAGAACTCGACATCTCGAATATCGACATATCGATATGCGATGCAACAATTTTTGTTATGATAAGCTCTTATAATCGATATCATTGACAATTTTACAACATATCAATCATCCATAATCGACCTTCGATATATCGAATTTCAACAGTTGAAAATTGATGATTACAGTCGATGGTTAATTTTTAAAGTATTTTTTATGACAGTCTATTACAACCATCATAATTTCATTGCTCGACAATTAAATATCGAGTTTTCAAGGATTCATCATCAACTTTCGATATATCGAAGTGCGATAATCGCGATGGGTCATCAAACAAAAATATTAAAATGTCATCTCGAAGATTAATTCTTAAAATCGATTATCAAGCTTTACCAATTGAATATCGGTAGTCACTCGACTCTCCCAATTCGATAATCGAATTTGAAATGTCGATCCACGCAGTAACCCAGCCAATAAATTTCCAGCATACGGAAATCAGTGCAGCCGGACGCGGAGCAGACCCGCCGCACTGACAACTCCCTGCAAATCTGGCTGCTGGAAGCTAAAGGCGTTCCCACAAAGAAACGCTACTTCTGTGAGGTCTGTCTAGACAACACACTTTACGCGCGAACAACCGCGAAACTAAAAACCGAACTGTGCTTCTGGGGCGAGCACTTTGACTTCCACCTCCTCCCCTCTGTCAATACAATCCAGGTAAACCTTTATCGCGAAGCAGACCGCAAGAAGAAGCGCGACAAGAACGTGTTAATCGGCTCAGTGAGCATTCCCGTTCAGAACGTGACCTCCCGTTACCTAACCGAGAAATGGTACCCCGTAGTGAGCGACAAGGGACCGCTCAAGGAACCCCCGGCCCTCCGGGTCAAGTGTCGATTCCAATCCGTGGACATTCTCCCCGTTCAGGTGTACCAGGAGTTCCTGGAGTACCTCAAAACGGACTACCCCTCCCTCTGCGAACGACTAGAGCCCGCGATCGGTGTCAAAGCAAAAGAGGACATCGCGACAGCCTTCGTGGCAGTAATGCAACGCGAAAAAAAGGCGCCACAATTTCTCGCGGACCTCGTGATGATGGACATCCACAGAATCGACGACGAGCGTCTGACATTCCGCGGAAACTCCCTTGCGACCAAAGCGATGGAGGCTTACCTCAAGCTAACCGGTGACAGGTACCTCCAAGAGACCCTGGGGGCAGTTGTCCGCGCAGCTGTCGAAGGCGGTGACTGCGAGGTCGACCCCCTGAAGGTCTCCTCCCTCGCGGCCCTCCACAAACAGCAGCAGAATCTCCGCAACGCGGTAGAACTCGCCTGGAGCAGAATCCTCGCGAGTCACGCCCACTTTCCCCTCGAGCTCCGTGAGTGCTTCCGCATCTTCAGGGAGAGGCTCAAGGAGATGGGCCGCGAGGATATCGCCGACAACCTCATATCCGCCTCCATTTTCCTGAGGTTCCTCTGCCCCGCCATCTTGTCACCATCCTTATTCAATATCACTCATGAGTATCCGAATGAGAAGGCCGCGAGAAACCTCACACTGGTCGCCAAAACCCTCCAGACCCTCGCGAACTTTACGCGATTCCAGGGGAAAGAGAACTTCATGGAGTTCATGAACGACGTTCTCGAGAGGGAAGCGCCAGCCATGAAGAACTTCCTCCAATTGATCAGCAATCCCTTGCCCAAAGACAGCCCTTCCAACAATTCGCTGGAGTTCGACGGTTACATAGACCTGGGAAAACAGTTATCACTTCTTCATGCTCTTCTAAGAGAGAGCATTGCAGGAACCACCTCATCCTCCTCGTCGTCTCGACTTCCCGAAGTGCTCGACAGGATCTCTGTGGCCCTGGAGCAACCCGGACCCAGTCCGGTCTCCACAGCGCATCGTTACCCAAATCTTCAGAACAACATCTTCAGATATAACGATCCAACAATCGCAAACAGCAATACAAACCTGTCGGTCTCGGCTTCCTCGACGTTGTCCAACCACAGCACATTGAACGGTACCTTGCGAGACAGTTCCGAGGTCCTGCAGAGCAACACCCTAGGCCACCCCCCAGGAACAAGATCTCCAAACGTAGTCAGAGCAGCAACCCTCCCAAGAAACGCTTACCTCCCCAACGGCAAGCTTCAGCTCCAGATCACCAGTGAAGACTACCACCCCCTGGAGCCCCCCGCCTTCGTCTCGAGATCGCCAACCCCGATATCCCGACAGCACCGGCCAGGTATCACCAAGGGCTACCGACTCACAGCCTCAGCGAGCCTCGCCAACGTCAACCACTGCCAGAACATCCCGACGAGTCCGACTCGCTCAGAGTCCCACAGCAATCTCAAAGACTCGAACTTCAACATCAACGTCAACCAGACGAATCAGGCTAATCAAAACTCCGGACACAGGCACAACACCAAGGCCAACCATGACCTTCACGACGACAACTACATCCACAACAACTACAATGTCTCGAGGTCGGCTTCCAGGAATCACTGTAAAGAGGAGAATGCCAACCAGACACAGCAGCAAAACTACAACAACGTCACTAAGACCACTGTCAATGCCAATCCGATCAATCCTACTAACCTCACGCTGACGATCAATCAACCAAACAACAACTACAACAAGGGCCCCACTACGAACGGCAATTTGGACGAGATCTCCGATCTCCTGAGGTACGCGGACGACGAAGTCTCCGAGTCAAAGTCCCAGAAGGGATCTCAGATATCCATCTCACAGCTGTCTAATGTCGCTTCCTCCGGGTATCAGAGCTTCGCTGCTTACAGTCAGTCCTCGAGTCCCGTTGACCTGAGCAACAACGCGAATTCTCATATTATGAGCACTGCACCTCTCGCCTTTGCCAATCCGGTCTATCACATGGAGGCTAGCAGGGGTGGGCGCAGGGGCAGCACCAGTTCAGAGGAACGTGAGGGCGGGGGGGTTGAGGCTGTTAGGGGAGTGGATCTTAGTCCTTCTCCTGCGACTCAGGGGAATCTGAGGAATCGGGGGAATGGACAGCAGTGGAGACAGACCCCTGGGCACAGGGGCCCTGGCGAGGGCCAGAGTGGGTACTCCACCAAGTTGAGGAGGAGATTGTCTTTGGATTCTAATAGGGACCTCAGCGATACCAGCGAGGACGAGAGCTGCGCCACAAGGAGGAGCAAGAGCAGAAGTCACAGGAGCATTGATCAGGTGAGTCTTGAGTATTTCAAGTTATGATACATATCAGAAGGTTAAGTTGAAGTTGTTTTGTCCCAAATATTTGGAACTGTAAGACTTTCTCATGGATTTCCAAAATGATGAAACCTGGCTTTGGTTGTCTATAAGATTGATTAGAAGTGATTAGATCTCTGTGAGACGAGAAAGGAAAGCCAGCTCTACTTAATGAGCAAGAGTAAACACAAAGAGGGGAAGTTATCAATTAACATTAACCAATTAACATGCCTGTGTTAATGAACTACTAAATCAGCATCTGTATGAGTGTCAATAACGAAAGTAACTAACAGTAAACATTATTTTTCTGTTCATTCAAACAGTACGAGGTGGAAATCGAGAGGCTGCAGAGCAGTGTCGATCGTCTGAGGGCACGATTGGGTGCAGCTGAGGATGGCGATGTCGATGGCATTGCACCTGACACCAAAATGAAGAACATCATCACCAGGTATTTCTTCAATTTCTAACGTTTCTATCTTTCCTATGAAAATTTCTGCAGGAGTTGTCTCAACGTCGTTACTATACCGTTAACATTGACTCGTCGAATCACGTAATTGATCAATCACTCGATTAATCAATCGTCTGATCGGTTAATTAACGAGGACGGTTGATTGTGATCTAATTGACGTTGGAAATTGATTGCGTGTTTTTAACTCATTATGTGTTCCTATGCATTCTATCTGCTGCATTTGGTAATACTCTGGCTTGATCTGGATTTATTGTGTAAGAGAACTCAATACTTAAGCTTTATTTCTTTACAGTCACACGATGAATTCACTAATCTGGGCACACGCGGTTTTCATTGTGTGTTTTATTACAGACAATAACATGGAAACACATAAATTTATCAACATTTTTTGTTGTTTGCACGATTGATTTAGAAAATGTCTTTGATGTTTGTACCTAGACCATTTTTTTGGGTCTGGGGCCCACTTTCTCCCCCTCTCCCTCGTGGGGGATATTCGGTCCCAGTGAAAGGCTCCCGCGGTGCAGCTACTGCTGATAATACAGAAGTTCTTGTTACCGATCGGAATCCATGGGGTTTTTGTCGGGACAAGTATCGACTAGGGATGTACAAAAATATGGGACGTCACATGACTGATGTCAGTTATGATAATTTTTGTCACATGATTAAATTATGATGATGTTAACATATGACCGTCATATTCCATCTAAATATTTCTAACAATGTCTAACTGCTCAATCTTATGACATTTTTTGTGACAGAAATCTTATGCGACCGTCACAGTCCATATAGTCCATAATAGCAATAAAAGTGTCACATTTTTCGAAATTTATGACGAGAAAAAAATATGAAGTCACATGAATGTTATATGACGAGAAAACATGACAGTCATTTTTACATCCCTTGTATCGAGCAATGCTGGGATCGAATCCAAAACCTCTCGCACAGTAGTTAGACACGCTACCACTGAGCCAGAGCGCCCGATTTATACCTAAACAACTAGAACCACCTCGGCAGTAAAAAAAGTCCTCAAATGCGGAGAAAAAATTGTTCCTTCTTCAGGAACTGAATGATACGAGTTGAAGGTGATTTGAAGAGCATAAACGCTTTTAAGAAATTTTCAAAGACACGAGGTGGTGGGTAGGCGTGGCCACCGCCATCTTGTTTGCATACTCCCTCTGCTTTAAACATGGCAGTACACCCACCTCGCATTTTCAAACCTTTCTTTAAATTATTAATCCTCTCCAGATCACTTCCAATTCGTTGCATCAAGTTTCTACAAACGGAACAAATTTTTCAGGACATCGTTTACATTTTTCCGTCCCCTTCAGCCTGAGATTTTCCGGCGCAAAGTTTTCCCCGCATTTCAGTATTTTTTTTTAATTCCCGAGGCCTTTTAACGGGAAAGTTTACGAATCGAGGGAAATGGCAATTTGTACTCCCAGAAATAGCACTTTCACTCGACGATTTTGATGGGCTTCGATCATTTGGTACTAATGAATGACCGTTTGCTCACCAGATTGATATCTGTGGAGGAGGAGCTGCGTCGCGAACAGCAGAAGATGTCAGCCGCACTGTCGTACAAGCAGCGCGTGATAGACGCCCAAGAGCAACAGATCGCTGCATTGGATGCTGCAAATACAAGATTAATGTCGTCAAACACAAGACTATTGTCCGCATTGAGCACACTAAAGCAACGGTACAACGTCAAGGCGCAGCCCAATAGCAGTGAGGCTGCTGCCTTGTTGCAGAATATATCTGACATTGGTGAACTGAAAAGTTCATCCTGTTGAATCACCAGTGGAGAACAAAGAGACAGAATTTACCATGAACAAAGGGTGAAAGTTTATGATACATGCTTTTTCCGAATTACTCTCATCTTCATCGGACGACTAGTTGTCGACAATTAGGGAAAAATGATGATCGAGGAGATATTTATAAGCTGTCCAGCTTAAATAGCGGTAGAGGTAAATTATTGTTTGAGAATTAACAGTAATATTAATCATTTGTACGATTCAACTCATAATTTTTGTATTATACTGCCCAGAGAAGAACAGATTAGGTCATTAATACGAGTAATAAAATCGTAGAATGTTTTTCTTGCTTTATTTGTGCGTACTTCATGCACTTTACGTACAATCGCGTATGTATCGATGATTTTTGGCATTTGTTTCGTCGATTTCTGAGAATCATTCGGCCTCCACATGACTGATTTCAAGGGTTATCAGCACGATAATATGGAGATGGACAAATTTTTACGGTAAATCGGATATTTATTTAGCAATTGCTACCAAAGATGAAGTGTTTTACATTTTGTAGATAAAATTGATTAAGTTATTTTGGTTATTTGAGGGGCGAGAGGAGAAATGACAAGATAATTTTTTTTCTGTTTTGAAAATGAGTTTGCGATTGAGTGGACTTGATGATAGGAGCTGAGGGTTACTCCATTCGGATCGGGAAATTTTAGGGTTGAAAACACTGATCTTAAGTCCGTTTTCATTGAAGCGATGACATTTGACATTGAAAATTGTTTTCCATTTTTCGGGGAATGTAATGGGGCAAAAGAGGTCTATGGCCAGGGTTTGGAGACGGAAATTTCTCTGGCTATTCGCTGGTGATGAGCAATTTTCAATCCACTCAATTTCAAATTTCACGATTTAGCTTTTTTCGTCATTTTCATCGTTTTACATCACAAAAAGAAATGGATAATCATTGTAGCCATATCGAATTAGTTCAACAAATGCAATGTGCGTTGTTTTATGTACAATAGGAGAGAGAGACGACGAGCAAAATGAGAGAGAGAGAGAGAGAGAGAAAATCATGATAAATCGTCGGGATTATTAGGCTAATTCTGTTCATGAATTAGTTGATGAGAAAAAGTATTATCACTTCGACTTGTATAAAAGTAACGATTATAATCCTTATCGAAGGTATTAATAATAAATTAAGTTGTTTATTATTGAGCGATTTCACGGATACACTTGTGTATAGAAAACAGAAAGAGAGAAGGAACTTTATTTCACTTTTTTTTTTCGGTGTTAATTTTTTTTTACTCACAATTTATGCATCGGTGAATGCAGAGGTTTTTTGTCACAAAGTCGATATGTATTCATAGTGGATGTAATCCTGTTCAGTAACAAATTAATGAGGAACACGAAATCTCAAGGAGTTTTGAGGAATGCGGCGAATCACTAGATTGTAAATTCAATGAGTATTTTCAATTACTTCGTTTTTTTCTATTGTAAGCGATGTGTATTTAAGCATTTAGAAATTATTATTATTGTATGAACAAATAAATATGATTAGAAGCAGATGAAGTTTTTGATTTGTTGTTTTTTTTATTCTATGAATTGATGTAGATATCTCATCGAATTCAATGAAATAATATGAAAGGATAAATTTGATGTGCAATAAAAAAATGATGTACAAGATGACCATTCGGAAGCATTTCGCTAATTTATTAGCAAAAATAACTACACCATATGAAGACAATAGCAATTACCCACTTGTTACTTTATTCATTCTCTCATGTTTTTTATTATCTGTCGATGTGAGCAATAGAAGGCAGAAAAATAATTTTTTAGAGAGATTTTTGTGAATATAAAAAATTCCATTTGAATCATAATGAAGTTTTCATTCAAACTTGAATGTGAGAAGATTCAAAAAGTGAAAATTGCGCGAAAATGTTTTTTTTTTCATAATTTGCATAATGAAACTTCCGCTTTTACCGACTGATGGCAACAGATAAATTACCGACGCCTGATAAAGATGAAGCTCTTCGTTATCGACTGTTGATAGAACCGCCATGAATGGTAAAACAGAGAACTTCGTTACCATTTAACTCGGAAAACTATGTCTAGATGGGGTCCAGCCCTCAAAGTTCCACTTTCAATAATTCAGTGCCACTCAACCGCGAACGGAGAGGAGAATTGAATTTTTCTATCGGTGGAACTATTCGTCCACTCCTTAGTGCGACACAAAAACATCGAAGACAATAGAAGTGAAATAAAAATTATGAGAGAGAGAACTTAACAATGACTGATGACAATCGCCTTTGAAATGGAAATTCCAGAAGTTCTGACGTCAGTAATTGGAGGAGAAAGAAAAGCAGTAGAACGAATTCTATTAACGGAGAACAAAGGACATTATTTTGAAACTAGTAGGGTCAAGGCGATTAGCAACGGAGCAATATTTTCCTTGAGAGAATCGCTATGGTTTTCATTACAGGAAGGCTCTATTCCTCGTCATCGAAATCCATTGGCAGATGAATCCCTGAAAAATCTCATGTCACGAAAAACCCAACGGAAGTTGCGCAGTTGTCGACTGCGCGCGGAGGGAATACGATGGCCACAGTAATGTGTACATGTACTACGGATACACTATCGAGTAAAGTGCTCTCGTTGTCGCTACAATCCCCCACTGTTGATTGAAATATCTCGAAAACTATTAAGAATTCATCGAGACGTCCAGTGTGACAAATGCAGGAAATTTCATACCAAATAAAATGGTTTTCAACTCACATCTCTACGAATCGTAGTTCTCAGGATGTGGACGTTTGTGGATGGAAGCGCCCCACGGTGCACGCACTCTCTCAGAACCTAAAGGTCTTGAGCTACTCACTCAAACGAATGATAACGCCTCAAGAATTGTGAGTCGTAGAGACATGAGTAAAAAATCATTCTATGCGTCATAAAAATCCCTTAATTTTTCACGCTGCATGTCTCGATGACATCTCAATGGTTATCGAGATATTTCGAGTGAGAGTGGGACATTTATTTGAAACCAAAATGCATGATGTGAACACATTGTTCCTGTCACCCAAAAATATCATCTAAAACCAAAAAATTTCTACTTCCAGGTGCAATCAGCAGCGACTCTTCTCCTCGAGAGCAAAATTTTCTACGTTCCTTTTCTCCTGAACTCAGCAATTCAAAGATAGTAGCTAAAATCCCCCCCCCAACCGAATCCAATCGACGAAAGTGTAATATGATGGGCGATAAACCCATTGATAACTGCCCACGGGTATCAGGCAAAGACTTTCGGGGATTTATATGCATAGATAATAAACAATATAAACAAAATAGATTAAATAAATAAAATGAATAAAATAAATAAAATAAATCAGCATCAGCTTTATCATTTCATAAAAAGCCAATTCTACTATCCCAAATAGTGATTCACCTTTCAATAATGAAGATTGATGAGCAGGAAATAATTTTCACAATTCTCCTGAAATTAATAATTTGAATTCACCTCATCCAACTGTATTTCATCACTGCAAAATAGATCAGACTTTCCCCCAATTTGATAATGGGTTGCGTAAGAATTTGGTACACGTTGAGTAAACTTGAAAAATCCAGTGGTGATTAAATGTCTGATGTTAATCACCCGATTGCGAGAAGGCAACGTATCGTATTCGGTATTTCATTCGGATGATGTAATTCGAGTCCATGAGGCATTGACCTTGCTATTGTTTTTGTGCCCACTGGGAGTGCCATGAAAAACATGAGATATCAGAGAAATTTTTACAATTCTAATTGATTATTTATCTGTAGGTGTTAATTAGACAGTTATTTCAGAATTTAAAATCAAATAAAGAATATTACATTTTCAAAAATGCGTTCTCTTCATTGGCTTAACAATCATTTCTTTTCTAACTAAAAAAAATTATTATTATGAATTATTATTACGAATTATTATTATATACTAGGGGGCTGCNCGCTACGCCCCCCCCCCCATATGGCCCCCATGATATTTATTCTGACCGTTGTGACCCTTATTTGAACCCTTATTACCCTTATTTGGACCGTTAATCTGATCCTCATGACCCTTAATCCGAATCACGTGACCCATAATCTGACCCTCATGAACCTTAATCCGACTCGCTGGCCCCTTGATCTGACCCTCGTAACCCTTAATCTGACTGTTCTGACCCTTAATTTGACCTCGTGAACCTTATACTGACCCTCATGGCACTTAATCCGGCTCATGTGATTCTTAATCTGCCTCTTGTAGCCCTTAATCTGACCTTCATGACTCTTAATCCGACTCCCTTGCCCCTTAATCTGACCCTTGTGACCCTTAATCTGAATCTACTGACCCTTAATTTGAGCTAGTGAACCTTATAGTGATCCTCATGACACTTAATCCGACTTGTGATCATTAATCTGACTCATGTGGCCCTTGATCGGACTTTCATGACCTGCTATTCTGACCCTCATGACCCTTATTTGGACCCTTATGACCGTTATTATGATCCTCATGACCCTTATTTTGACCCCTATGACCCTTAATATTGGAGCCCTAATCTGACCCTTGTGACCTTTATTATGACCCTTGAGACCCTTAATCTGACTACTGACCCTTAATTTGACCTCGTGATAATCTTACTCTGGTGACCCTTATTCTGACCCTCATGACCCTTAATTTCGAGTACCAAATTTTAATCACCAGAAGTCGATTTGGATTTTTACAATATAGAGAGATTATTGACTATTATTATTATTATTATTATTATTTCTTATTATTGATATTTCATTCCGAAAGCCTTTTTTTGTGTATATTAAATCATCTTATTGGCTTCGATTGTTGGAATTTTGTTAAATAAATAAATGAATAATCGAATAAATGAATAAATGAATAAAGTTATGAGTTTTTCACATTTGAATAATAATTAAGACGTGGGCTGAACGAGTTAAAAAATAGATGTGTAAAGCAGAAATTTTCCCACCGATAAAATGACGTAATTTTCGTAATTCTCATTGTCTGAGTATTTTTGTTATCAAGGCCACCCGTCAAAAATGATGAAAATTGTAAACAAACACTCGATTGGCCCAAAAATGACTTTCTAGAATGAAGAAAAAAAAAGTAAACACGTCGACGAATATGCGTTGTATTTCAGCTTCAAACGGTCACGGCCAAAAACGTGGATTATTATTCAAACGATGATGAAACACTTGTGAGTCGTGATTCTCGTGTTCACAAATGGAATTATTATTTTTTTTAAACACTCATCGTTGGTATGAGAGAGAGGGAGTGATGAGGCATTCCGTAACCCAAGAAGGCGGTTTGTTGATAAGGTAAAGCGCACAAGTTTGATAAGGCCGAAATGTAAGATAGTGATAGCAGCCGTCGACACTGGCGTATCTCAAAGTCAATGTCCTATGAAGGACTTGGTCGACCACCATATGAGAACGGAAAGCAGATATATCAAATACCACAGAGAATTTAATCAGGGGAAACTGGTGGCTAGCGGGGGAATTATCAAGTTTTTTCATTGTCGAAATTTCGTTCTTTTTTTGGATGGAGTTTTCAGGAGATAGGGGAGAACGTGCACTTCGCGCACGCACATCCTTTCTGAAAAACGCATGGGCAATATTTCCGATCGAAAACGAGAACTCGAACATGGCGGATGTCTCGAACGAATGGAGAAAGTAACGCGGTTTTCATGAGTACAATCGTCTTGCGTCGAATTTTCATGAAGCCCGCCCAACAAATAAAAGAGAATTGAATACCATTCTATGAAACATGAATAAACGAATCATAATTGTCCAAATCATTTAGGCCAGAGGAAAACAGAATAATTCAACTTTCTTAATATTGCGTTTACTAAGGTTTTCCTCGAACAAAGTTGATTAGAATCAATACCTAGAATTCTGAGATTATCTCACATTTTGACGTTAAGGATAGGAGACTCTGAGTGCAATATAGTGAACATGATGATCGATTTTTTCACTTTGAACAAATAACATTAATATCCAAATACAAAATTTCTGATATGAATAAAAAGAAGCTGTCACTCAATATTCCAAATAAAGTTTTAATTTTTAATTTGGTGCTGAAAACACGAGACGACAATATTCTAAGCAGGGAATTATATTGATGAGATGAACAACTAATCTATTGAATTACCGTGTGAACTAACTAAAAATTGATAACAGTGTGGCTACGCACTTTTACCAGAGTATCAACAAACATTAAATTCCAGAAATTCAAGGGTCAAACCGCAGAGTACAGATAGGTCAATCTCAAGGCTCAATCTGGGAGAGGGAGGACACGGGTCACACGGGAGAGCTTGCTGATATATTTCGCTCGATATATGATCGTTTGAACCTTGCAATTTTCTTGCTTGCTTCTCCTGGTTGAGCCTCATGATCATTGGACCCTTGTGATTGGCCTGTTTGCCTCTGCTGATTGACCCCCGTGGTCGTTTGACCCGTGAGATTGGCCTGCCTGCCTCTGTTATTTGACCCTTGCGAGGTATGACCCTTACAACCTTTAAGAAAATGAGAGAGTCTTCCGATTACTTCGCTCCATTTATAATCGTTTGACCCTCTGATGTTTGACATGTCTCCTGCCGCGGTCAAAAAGACTAAGACCTCTCCGGTAAATTAATTGTTTTTTTTTTACATATCGAAGCTCCGGTAGATTACCAGTGGCGTATTTTCATTCACTGTTATTTACTTATTTATCAATTATTGAAGTCCGACTGACCTTTCTTATTTTCATCCACCTCATATATTAGTACGTGGCAAGTGTTCAGGAAAAGTTGTTCGAGTGACAGAGCCACCGACGAAAAACCAGTTGCGGGAGGGGGTGGCAATGTGCGGAAAGAATTGCCTCTCGCGAATAAAGGGGAGCGAGAGAGAGAGAGAGAGAGAGAGAGAGAGAGAGAGAGAGAGAG
>NW_021680367.1:1413331-1414620 GCF_001412515.2 Diachasma alloeum | reverse complement strand
GAGAGAGAGAGAGAGAGAGAGAGAGAGAGAGAGAGAGAGAGGGGCGCAAGTAGTTTGCGCACATGTATGTGTGTGTCTATGTGTGTGTGAGATTCTGTATATAGAGTTTGGAATCAGGAAGAGAGCGTTGCACCGCCGAGGGTACACTGTACCAGTGAACCCAGCGTGTCGTGAGTGCCTTCGAAGGGGGTGGGGGGAGGGAGGGTGGAGTCCCCACCCCTTTGAAGCCATCATCCCCTCTTTTGCCCCTTTCGCGCGGTTGTACAGCCCCTGGGGAGCGTGAGGAGTGATTTGAAAAGGGGTGGAAATGGGGGGGGGGCGATGAGAGGGGGCGTTAGGAGGGGAAGGGCAGGGGGCCAGGTACGGAGACAGAGGCAAGTGAACCCGGGATGTGTCAACCTACCCCAATTTCGTTTGATATCAAGGGATGATTCGGTATTTATGATGTTTTTTTAGGTTTTTTTGTGGGGGAGGGGATTCAGAGGGTTAGGGGTGGGGGCGGGTAAACAATTTTTGCAGGAGGGAGGGGGAAAATAATGATTTTGGATTGATTTGATCCGGTAGATCTCGCGATTTTTTTTAGATATTTTGACGGTTGCAGCCAAAGAATTGAGGATCTCAATTAGATAAATGGGTTTACTGAAATAACTTGTGATTACTGAGACTGTAGGCTCCAGATCTAGATCAGACGACTTGTGAGGAGGAGAGATTCTACTTTCTCAAAGAAATTCATGAAATTATTGGAAATAAAAAAAGAGGGTCTGAGAATTGAACAGTCCTTATTATTTATTTAAAATGTGGAACGCGAATGACTAAAAATTAAAATCCATGTTTCGAACAAAAAATCTAGACTTCCAGAGGAGGAAAAATTAATTTTTTGCAAAAAAAAATCATAGAAATAATCAAAAAATTGAATTGTTGAGAGCTTAAATAGTGTTTATTACTTGTTTTAAAGAGGCGAATGTTTAAAAAAATTAATTTTTTTTCGAAAGTTTACTGATCATTGTTCACAATTCCCTCCCCCCGACCCCCCAAACAAAAAGAATCCACCCCTCCTCCTCAAAAACAAAATCCGCGGCTCAAATAAAAATCCTAGACACCCAGACCTAGACCAAACGAGTGAGAGCGCTAATCGCATAGATAATTACTCATAAACATAATTTTCAAAAAAATTTCAAAAATTTAATCTTCATTCATTTATTCAACAATCATTTAAAATCATTGAGTCTTTTCCACTAATCATTTAACAGAAACGATTATTCCAAAAAACTCGATTTATCTACAAAATC
>NW_021680367.1:1413026-1413297 GCF_001412515.2 Diachasma alloeum | reverse complement strand
AAATTGCCCTCTCGCCCCCCCCCCCTCCAAGAATCCTGCCCTCCCTCGTCCCCTCAAAAACGAAATCCGCGACTCAAAAAAAAATCCTAGACACCCAGACCTAGACCAAACGAGTGAGAGCGCTAATCACATAGATAATCCTCATCTCACGAGGGGAAAAAAACCTCAGCGGGTGGCAGTTGCCCCTTGGTGGGGGTAAAATGTCAGGGGAGATTTCAAATTCATTGTGACGGCGGTGGCTGCGGGTGAGGGGGGGGGGGGGGACGGGGGG
>NW_021680367.1:1407433-1413000 GCF_001412515.2 Diachasma alloeum | reverse complement strand
CGGAGGGGTGTTGTGAGGGGGCGGAGAGAGGGACGAACGCTAGGGGAAACTGGGGTTCCACAGGCACCACTATCCTCCCCCCCCACTCTCTTCTCTCGCGAGAGCGAGAGGGAAAATTGAGTGTTGAGGTTTTTGGATGCGAAGCCACCAGTGGCGGGGAGTTGCCGGCGAAGAGTGGGGGGAGGAAAAGAGAGAAAACGAGGAGGAGAGCAACAACGACGACGGCTAAGGAGAGGTCATTGACCTCAGCGGCTCGGTGCCGGCTGCTAGAGCGCTAGGCTGCTGCTGCTCTCCTCGTTTCGTTCCGTGTTCCTCGTACCTCGTGGCGCGTTTCTTTTTAATACGATAAAAAAACTGATAATAACGTGAATTAACATTGATATTATCGTGAGTTTGGTGATGGGATATTGTTAAATTACTAAATTCATTAATTTTTCAAGCATTTTTTTGCCCAAATAAATTACGTCAGTCGATTGCTCTTGATTTTCTGCCTAAAAATAAATATTTTCAAAATGAAATAAAAAATAATCTGAATGTTCTTCGTAATGTTTTGACATCTAATGTGTTTTTCAAAATTGATAATTTTTTTTTCCATTTTTTTGCGCAATTTTTTGGCAAAATACAGTTGAAATGATTTGTATATGTTTGAGCATTTTTTCTAGTTTGGAAGAGAAAAAAAAATCGCTGAAAAATAATGAAAGAATGATGATATTAATATGATTGACAACTAGAGAATGTTATTTCCGTGCATTCTCGCTTTCCCCCCATTTGATTGTACAGTAAAAGTGCCCACGGCCTTGTATATACGAGTGAGTGAAAATCCTTTCGCCTCCACTACGATCAACCGTATCGTGTGTACACTACTAGAGCGAATGAACTTGGTGAAAAAAAATTTTCGAGTTGACGATTATTCGGTGAAAATTGGTTTAAATGTGTCCGATAATTTTGGTTGATGTGATGATGATCAATGGTGAACAGTTGAGAGGTCTGATGGCCCAAAAATTCTCTATTTACAGGGATTTTAGTTGTTGAGGAGGAATTACAGTGGGAGTGATACATCACTCGGAGGAGAGACTACAACTGGTGTCGACCTCTTCAATTTTTCATTGGTGAAAATTCTGAGTCGTCGATAGTGCACGAAACATTGTGCTAAAAGTTTTTTTGGGAATTGTTGAGTGATAGGAGAAATTAACATGTGAGAGATGACGTGAATTGCCAGGATAAAGTGGTTGTGAGTGAATTGTGAGTGGAATAATCTCGGAGGAAATTTATGTCGACACAGGACCTGTGGGAGACACAATTTGAGTATAAATTCGTTGTTATTTTTTTTTTTTAGGCCAGATTTTACGGCCGTTTTTCTGTTGTGAGCGGTTATGATTGTTGATTTCTTGAGTTTCTTTGAGTTATTGGTGAGCGAATGGTTGTTGAACCCTGGGTAACCCCCCAAATCGAAATTATTTCTGGATGACGAGCGATTTAATTTGATGGAAAATTGGCAAACGGAATTTTCATTGAGCTTCCTTGGGTTTCTCGAGCGATTTTGTGAGCGAATGATCATTTTGCTATGAACCCACGAATTGGAACGATTACTTGGTGACGAGTGATTTACTTTGATGGAAGAATTGAGGGTCAAATTTTCTTTGAGCTTTCCTTGAGTTATTTGGGAGCGAATGGCCATCAAACCCTGACTGACACCCCAAATCGGAATTACTTGTCGGTGACGAGCGATTTAATTTGAGGGAAAATTGGCGAACGGAATTTTTTTTAGATTTCCTTGAGTTTCTTGAACGATTTTGTAAGCGACTGAGCATGTTTTGATGAACCCACGAGTGAGTGATTTAATTTGATGGAAGAATTGCAGATTAAATTTTTCTTTGAGCTTTCCTTGAGTTCATGAATGATTTTGTGAGGGAATTGTTTTTATTCCGGAAACAAGCACCTATTGCAAACACTTCCTTAATTATGAGTGATTTAATTCAATAGAAAAATTGTGGATTGAATTTTCTTTGAGCTTTCCTTGAGTTGCCTTGAGTGATTGGTCGTTATACCCGGGATAAACCCCAAATTGAAGTCATTTCATTCTGACGAAGGATTTAGTAACAGAATTTGTGAATTAAATCTTCTCATGAATTTTCCGTGAGTTTCCTCGAGCGATTCTGTGAGCGAATGAGAATGACACACCAGATGTCCATGAATTCGGGATTTTCAGAGGGGAAATAATGGAGATTGGAGTCATACTTTGGTGAAGAGTGATTTGCGATTATCTTCCTCGAGTTTGCCCTGAGTCTCTGTGAGCGAATGAAAGCCATGCGCATGGCGTTCACGAATTCGTAATACCCGAGTTAAACGTCCGGTAAATATATCTCAATGCTGTACATATACCACTGTACGTTACGTTCTCCGGGGCTTCTTCTCTTTCTTCTTCTTCGTATACATTTTGGTCAATGAAAAAGTGACGGGAGTCTCGCTCGCTTTCTTGTGTGGCGCTCGGAGATTCCGTTGACGGATATTTCGTTGCCGGAAATGGTATGCGGGAACAATTTTTGAGGTCATGCGCGGTTACATCGATTCATTCGGTTGTTATTTCACGGTGAAGTTGAGGTAGTTTGAAATTTCTGTTTATACTCCGTGTTGAACCAAAAAAAATTCGAGGTTAAAAAAATTAAATTTCAATCTCTCGAGTTTTGATCGATTAATTAATTATTCCAAGTGGTTTATAGGTTAGAAATTCCGCAAATTATTAGGCCAAATAGTGAAATATCTTTAAAAAAATTATTTTCCAAGTTTTGACGTTAAAAACAATTGAAAATTTTACCTCGTAAATAAAAAAAGCAATAACCTCAAAAATTACAAAAAAAGGAGGTGCCGGTAAACACTCCCAAAAAATTATCGCGTTCACCCCATCATTATTTAACCTTCAATATCTCCTGATCTACCCCATGAAAACCGACTCAAAACCACCTTACAGAACCGGAAATTTCCCCACCAATCCATCGCCCCCCACCGTGTACCCCTACCCTCACTCCGTCCCCTCCAAAACCTTCAGGGAACCCCTGAAAAAACCATTCTGCCCCACCCTCCCGGGCCCCTTCCTCATCCCAGATGTAAACAAACCCGGAGAATGAAGACGAATTAGTGCAGAGCGAAAAGTTTAAAAAAAATTTTACTCTCCCCTCCCCCCCCTCTCATTCTTTTAAGACCCCAGAGTGTTTGTATGATGCACGCGTGTAGTTCTCCCTCTCAAATTTAAATGAATAATAATAATAAAGAGTTAACCTACGATAGTAAAACGAAGGTACAGCACACACATACACACACACACACACAGTAGGGACTAACGTGAACGTAAAGTGAGTGGAAATAATGTTACTGGTTGTTGGCTATATGGCGTCTACGGATACGGTAATGCTAACGGGAATGAGAAAACGGGAACACCACGACCTAGACGGGGCAAAACCAGTGTGCTGAACAGAATTCTCGAGAGTGAGTTGGAAAGGCTACGGAATTTTAAAAGTGAAAACTGCGTGACGATTACACATCCCGATTTAAAACATCTCTTGCTCGTTCACTTCAGGTGCACTGGACAGTTTACGGTAATTGTCATCTCTTCCTTTCGTTTTTCATGGGGTTTTTTTTAATGAGGGGAATTACGGCTGTTTTCGGCGGCGAAGATGTTTTCGAGTGGATGTGGCCTGGGGGGATGGAGTGTTGGTGGGGGCATTCAGTTTTTGCTTGGGGTAATTTACCGGGGGGAGGGGGAATTGACGGCTGGGAATCGGTAATTTACTGGTAATAATTGGTAATTTAGTGCTTGCGATGGATTATTTACTGTTTGTGTGGGATAGTTGGAGATTTACGGTATTTTTGGGGGAAAATTTACTGTTGGTGATCGGTAAATTATCCGCCGGGGTGGTAATTTACCGTGGTGAGCTGTTGAATGTGGTAATTTACTGTTTTATGGGAGTAATTCAGCAGTTTACTTGCGGGAATTTATTATTTGTGATCCATAATTTACCGGTTGTCGTTGGTAATTTATCATCTGCGGGTGGTAATTTACAGTTTTATGTGGAAATATTACCATTCAAGTTTTTTCCGTAGAAATTTACTGTTTTTCACGGGCGATTTACTGTTTAGCTTCGGTAAAATACCCATTGTAGCTGGTAACTTACGATTACAATCAGTTTAATGCGGTAATTTAATACTTGCAGTGCGTAATTAACGATTTGTTGATGGAAATTTACTATCGAACACTGTTATATGAAGAAATTTACTTGTGATCGGTAATTTACTGGTGGTTTTCAGTAAAATATCCACTGGAGGTGGTAATTTACTATTGGAAGTTGGTTATTCACGATTTACTGACGGAAATTTACTATTAAACACTTTTATATGTGGAAATTTACTGTTTGTGATAGGTAATTTAGTGTTTACTTGCAGTAAAATATCCATTGCAGGTGGTAATTTACTATCGGTAGTTCGTAATTCACAATTTGTTGAGAGAATTTTGCTATCAAACACTTGTCTGTGTCGAAATTTACTGTTTATTACTGGTTATTTACTGTTTGTTTCCGGTAAAATATCCATTGTAAGTAGTAATTTACTATTGGAATTAGTCAGATGCGATAATTTACTATTCGCAGTTCGTAATTTTCAGTTCCATCATGGAAATTTCCCAGTGAAAATTTCTCCACGTGGAAATTTACTGTTTGTGATAGGAAAATCGCTGTTTTTTCACGGTAATTTACCGAATTAATCGTTTCTCTTCTGTAAATTAACGTATGTATGCAGTATTTTGGTATCCCCCCACGGTAATTTACAGTGCACGCATGGTAATTTACCACCCGCACCCTTAAAACTGCCAATTCATTCCTGATATTCGGAAATTTACCGTTTCCACAATTTACCCGCGTCACTTGACCATTTTCCAACGGTAATTTACCGTCTGCACACTATTCACTCTCAAACTCCCTGTACATGATGCTATACCCTTCGCCCATCGAAATTCACCATTCGCATGACGTAATTTACCATCGGCTCAACCGCACGCAATAATTCTCCTCTTTCATCCACTATTTACGCCCGCTGTAATTCCCTATTTATCGAATTTACTCATGAATATCCCCGTTTATAGGAATAAAAGGAACATACCGATAATGACGTCAATCATAATGTCATTAAACATCAATAATCAATACTGTGATAACTAAACGCTAGTGAAGTGGTGATTAATTTTCTTTTCATATCATTTTGTGAACCGAGGCGGAGGAAGTGAAGTTTACTTGTGTTTTTTTAACTGGATTTTTCGACTTCTTCAGTGGAGTTTCTCACCGTTTCCTGGTGAAGAGGTACTCGATATTGATGGAGTGCTATCGATCATACAAAAATGTGAGTAATTTCTCTGTGATTAATTATTTTCATTCATTGTTAACGATTTTTTTTCGAGGCTATTTGGGGCTTTTGAGACTCGCGTGGCGTTTTTTTTTCCTCTCTTTGGCGTAATTGTGACGTTGTGCCTTGAGTCGCGCGCATTGACGGGTGGGGGGACGCGGCCGAGCGGTGGTGAAGGG
>NW_021680367.1:1394385-1406764 GCF_001412515.2 Diachasma alloeum | reverse complement strand
GGGGGGGGGGGGGGGGAGGACCGGTGGCAGTGGTAACGCTGGGGGTCGACGGCCGAGGCCTCGGGAGGTGTCGGTCGGGCTCGGGCAATGCCGGCACTAGGTCAGTGATGGAGTCACTGGCCGCCGTGAGCGTCGAGGCAATGACACCGAGGCTCGAACGAGTGCGCCGGTTATCCCCTCTCTTGAATTACTCTGTGAGGGGATCCCCCACTATCGGGAGTGGATGGAAGACTCCGTTGACGTGAGCCTCTTCCTTCTGTCATTAGTGGAGGAAATTTTGAATAATTGGGTAATTTTGGGTTGGAGATTTTTTGGGTTTTTTTTCGGGTTTAGGTGAGGGAGAAGGGAGGGGGTGAGCGCTGGGGATTTTTTGGGAGGGAAAATTTATGATGGAGGGTTCATTGATGAGGGAACTGTTGAGGAGGATAATTATAATTAATTTTTTTGGTTTTTAGGGGGTGAAAGGGTTTGTTTTGATTTTTTTTAGCGAAAAATCTTGGAAATGGATGGTGCTAGGAGAAATAATTTCCGGGAAAAATATTATGTCATGTTTTTATGAGATTATGAAACGTTTCCAAAGAAAATTTTTGTATTTTTATTTATTTTTAATTTTTATGGTTTTATAGATGTTATAATATCTCGGAAACGAACAGGTTTAGAAGAAAACTCTTCGAAACTTTTTTTGTACCTGAGAGAATTCCCCACAAAAAATGTTCTTTGACATTATGCGGTAAACTCAATATTTATTGAGATAATCGACACCAAAAAAAGGGCAAATTTAATTTCTGTGAATTCGCAATTTCTTCGTTTTTATGAATAGAAAATATTTTGGAAATGAAGTTTGGGAGAAACATTCTGATGGCCTTCCTGGCTGCTGTAAAAATGTCCAAGAAAAATATAATTTGACATTTTTACACGATTATGAAACATTCCCAATGAAAATAATTTTTTTTCATCATTCCTACTTTTTCTGTTTTGATAAATCTCCCAATATCTCGAAAACGAACAGGTTTACAAGAAAATTCATCAGAACACATTTTGTACCTGTAAAAATTTCCGACAAAAAATGTAATTTCACATTATGCGCTAGACTCAATATTTATTGTGATAATTGACACAAAAAAAAAAATTTCCGATTTAATTTCCCCACATTCTCAATTCTTTCGTTTTTAAAGATCGAAAAATATTTTGCAAAGAAATTTTAGGAGAAAAATTTTCACATTTTTCGCTGCTGCAAAAATTTCCCAAAAAACGACTCCTGATGTTGACTCTTCCAATGCTCCCGTGATGAGCCATTGCTAATGAATCAAAAGGAAAATTTCAAAAGAGGTCATCCCGTATTCGTTAAATGTCCGATGAGCGATGCGTATAGCGGTACCGTGAGTGAGAGTCAACCGGTGTAGTGCTTACCCGGACAACTCTCAGCAGTACCTACCGTCTAGGTTACAAACAGCTCCGCTATTCCAACACCCATTGGTAACATCCAACGTTTGTCTTTCTCCTTTGCGGTCTCTCTCCCCCCCCGCCCCCCTCCCCCGTTCCGTGTATTCTGCACGTCCGGCAATACAACTTTTCTTCTCTATTCGAGCTGAGGACTGAAAACTTTCACCCACTGTTCTGTTCCTGCGGGCTCTCACTTGCCTTCACGCTCCGGCTAGTTTTATTTTCAATCATTTTGGGATTTTTCGTTCGGTTCTGGAGCATGTAGAGAACGATTACGAGAACGTGGCTCCAATGATTCATGAAAGTGATTTAGAATATTTTCATTTTCGAGGAGTATTTTGATGGTTAAACTAGGTCATTTGTGGGGAGCGCAATGAGACCAGTTTTCAACTGCAATTTTATTATTTTTTACAGCGCAAATCCCGAGTGATTATTAAAAATGTATGGGAGGATCAGGAGTTTTCATTGGGTTATTGGAAAATGGTGGTTCAATATGGCAACGGTGGGAGAAGGTTAGAGCGCAAGTGGGGGCGCTGCGCGTTAGCTCGACTGCAGGTCCTGCAGCACAGGTCCTATAGTATAGTACAGGATCATATCGGAGGTCAGTAACACCAACTTCGTCCGACGAAAATGCGCTGTTGCCAAATCTATGGTGACAATTTTAATTCAGTAATAAATTGATTAAAATAATTTATGGGAATAAAAATCATTGACGGTTGATTAATTACTAGTCGTAAATAAAGAGGAACCCGATCGGCAGAGTTTTCATTCACTCATAAATCTTTTTCTGTAGCTTAGAATCTCAATACTCGATTAAAGGTAAATAGAAGGGAATATGCTGTGAACTTGAAATTTCGAGGTTATATTCTCTCAGTAGTTGAAAATATGTCCTGAAAGTCCCAAAAGGATCGACCGCGTAGATTCTTCGAAAATAAATATTGAGAATATGTCATTTGTACAGAGTCTTATGAGACTCGTTTTTCAACTGACAAATAATGCGCATGGAAAATGCGCTGTTGCCAAATCTATGGTGACAATTTTAATTCATTAATAAATTGATTGAAATAATTTTTGGGGATAGAAATCATTGACGATTGATAAAAAAAACCTGATCTCTAGAATTTCCATTCACTTTCATAGATTCTCTTTTCAAGCTAGCAAAGTATCGGAACGTTTGATCTTCACAGTGTCTTTTCAGAAAAATTTTTCAATTTCTATGAATTCCTGAGAATAATGTATTGCACTGAAGTTCAGTCCTCTGAAAACAGCTCATGTATTTTTAACTCATTGACATGTCATACGAACTTTTCAATGGAGCCCTCAGTACAGTTGAAAAACCGGCGACGACTTCATTAAAAAAAATAGTTCGACTCGATACGGCACTGCTCATGCCTGAGTTACATATCTCCAGAGCTCTTCCCCCGGTAAAAATACACCGTGGGAGCGATGACTCGGGTGTAAAAATACATCGAAAATGCAATCGTTTTGTGTCGACTGGAAAAAAACGTACGTTTTTGTCAAGAGAATCCCGTGATTTAGGAGATTTTTATGCTTCTCATTTTTTGGTGTTATTTGGGGATTCTTGGGGCGTTAAAAAACCATCAGACGGTTGAATCATTCGAAAACATCCTGGAGATCATCTCAATTCATTCAAAAACAAAATTTCATCATCTCAGTAAATGTAATTATCAAAAAAATCGTCTCATTCCAATTTTCCGAAAAAACGAAATTTTCAATTTTTCACTTCATCTTGGAAAAGTCGGGAAAATTTCCGATCCAAAACACCAGTTATGAACCCGTTTCGCCCCATTAGTTCAGAAGATGTGAAAGAAAATCGATTTAAAAATGAAAATTATTTTTTTTAATGAAGAGGGAAGTAACGGGGCAAAATGGATTCATGACAAGTATTTTGGATCAGAAATTTTGTTGACTTTTCATCAAGATAATTTTCATATCTCAATCATCTATTTTTCAATTCATGCTTTTTGCAGCTTTCGATTTATATGGATAATTCCAGTTTCGATGATAATTCTGCATTAATTATCGATAAACGATCGACATTGAAAGTTGATTAACCAGTTATTACCCTCCCCCCCCTCCCCCTCCCCGGATCCGGAAAAAATTACCCAATAACCGAATCGATAAAGCCTCCAAAAGAAATCTGACATTCTGTTCCGAAGGCTGCACATGTGCAATTTCTGGGATATCTTTTACATCCACAAGTTAATATATCGCTCGGGTATTGGTGAGTGCATCGTCCTCGATGGGGAGAAAGTTACATTGCCTCGTAATAGTCGAACTGGCTGTGTCTAGCCTATACCAAATAACTGGGACTGAAAAGAGATTCGTCCAGTTTTATCCATTGAAGTATTGGAAGTTTAATATGAGATTTCGATCGTATCGTGCCGCTCCTATCCGCCTGATTCTCGTGCAGTCACGGTAAACGGTTGTGTAAGAAACATCAAAATTCATATTATTTTATTCTGAACAATCGGTGAAACCGATAATACAAGACGAGAATCAATCGACGAAAGCTTGAAAAATATTTTCATCTATTTATTAATGAATTATAATTGTCACCATAGAATTGGCAACAGCGCATTTTCGTCGGACGAAGTTGGTGTTACTGTCTGCAGCACCTGCAGTCGAGCTAACGCAGCGCCCCCACGTGCGCTCTAACCTCCTCCCACCGTTGCCATGTTGAACCACAATTTTCCTATAACCGAACGAAAACTCCCGATTCTCCCATACATTTTTAATAATCACACGGGATCTACGCTGTAAAAAATAATAAAATTGCAGAGATATATTCCTGAAACATATACGACGTTATACATAAGGCATTCGGATTCTTGTCGCATTGTCGATACTCATTATTCGTCAGTTGAACAACGACTCTCATAAGACCCTGTACAAAAGCCATATTCTCAACAATTATTTCCCACTATTTACAACCCATTTACAAAAGCTTCATATCACTCAATCCAGAAGCCTCATAACTCTCCTAAACAACGGAAAACATTTTTATCTCTCATATGAACTTAAACATGTGCGTCAGTGATTGCCGAGTCCAAGGTTTAGGTTACTGTCCCCTCTAATCACAACCTCGTTCATCCTCTCCCACCTAATGTACAAACAGTATAAAACAAACTCGCGGCCCGAAAAAAAACCGCTACAACTGTTGACAATTCGAGTAGAGAAACCCCCGAACAAAACCGAGCAAGAGCGAGAGAACTCGCTCTTTTTATCAAATAAAAATTCAAATGGAAACATTGACTTTTTCACGTTTCAGCTTTTAATAACTCCCACACGGGTGTGACAGGGGCCGCGTGTACACAGTGGTTCAAGTGTGTAGTGTCTCTTGCTCCAGTCATTGACCCTGGCCAACCCGATGCCCATAGTCAACTAACTCATACAGAACCGAGAGAGGCCACGAGTTTGCGCCAGTGTCATATCACAAACTTGTGGCCCTCATCTTTACCAACAAACGATCGTCAGCCATGTGGCATCATCAAAATGCCACTGCCATGGCAGCTTTATTTGTGCCAATGAGAGGCTTCGCATTCTCGGGAATTTGCGAATGACATAAATTAGGAGTGGGCTTCGGAGTGGTCGTTTTGCGCATCATTTTCTTCTATCGTTTCTTATCTATTCGGTGTGAAAATGAAGAAATCGAATTTAGTAAACTTCATATACTCGTAGATGTTTTATAAATATTGATAATGACTTGGAGAGAATTGAGAGAAGAGTGAAACGTCAATGAATGAGTTTTAATCTTCGATTGATTTTTTTTTTTTACCCCCGACGTCAAACCAAAGGCAGGGGTATATGCTTTTTACACTCGGTAACCTAACTCTGCAACGTGTCGTTGTCCAGACGAAACTACGTGAAAAACGATTCGAAACAATGAGTTTTTGTGTTACAAATGATGAAAATACTCCGAGGAATCGAACTATGGAGCCCTCGTTTTGATTAATTACTCCGTTTTTCGAAAAACTGCTTTAAAAAAATGATTCGATGAAGATGACTAGATTGAACCGTAATTCCCTAGCAAGGAAAAACGAAAATGGATTGGTAGCATTGAAATTTCGGTCATACTTATGATTCTGCGCGCGAAAAATTCAAATGAAGGATAATCACCTTTAGAGTAATCAAAGGATAAAATTATGCAGGAAAGGGTAAAAAAACTAAAAACCAGAAAATTTGAAACCCCCGACGAAAACGTTATCAATTGACTTATTTAAAAACTGAAAAACCAAAAAATCTGAAAAACTGAAAAATTGAAAATTAAAAATTCCTGAAAGAAAAGTTTTCAATTAACTTATTTAAAAACTGAAGAAACAAAAAACTGAAAAATTGAAAATTAAAAATCCCCGACGAAAAAGTTATCCTTGAGTAGATTAAAAAGAGGAAAATAAAAACTCAAAATTCGTCTAATTAAAATTTTGAGTTTTTATTTTCCTCTTTTTAAACTACTCAAGGATAAAATGTTCGTCGGGGGTTTTCAATTTTCAATTTTTCTGTTTTACTTTTTAAAATAATCTGGTTACAATCTGTATTTGTTAAAAAACGAGGGGACGGTTATGAATTGATTTCCTAGAAAACTGAAAAAATTTCTTGAATTCTTTGGAAAATTCCACAATTTTCCAAATAACCGTAGATCTTCAAAGATTTTTCTCGAATTACTTGGGAAACCAAAGAATTTTTATGAATTTTGTAGCGTTTAGAATTTATGTATGAAAATCTGAGAAGCAAGAACTGATCATTTTTGCGTATGATAAATATGAAAAAATTAAAATTTGGGAATTGAAGAATAATTTGTGAGTTGAAAAAAATTAGAAACACTGTTTTTTTTTCATGATCAACAATTGGGCAATTTAGATATGTTTTGTTATAAAGATAAACTTCACACATGAAAAAATGAAAAATATGGAGCAGAAAAATTTTTTGGCATTTGAAGAATTTAAAAATACCGGGGATTTTTCTCAGCAAATACTTCACGCGACTCATTGACCAATCGGAATTGAGGATTAGCAGTCAGGCAGTTTCCAGATATTTCGATACAACATTGATTAAATTGTCACAGTGCGACGTTTCGCTAAATATTTTAGCTACATCAGGCTCTGGAAAAATAATGAATGATTAGATGATCAGATAAATGATTAAAGAAAGATGATTTTTGAAAATTTCCATAACTTTCACTCAATGATACTTACAACCATCAATTCTTCCAGTCGATGGTGCAACAAATAGAGGAGCAATCATTAAGGCGTTATTAACAAAAAAAGGAATAATTGAGAAATCGTTAGATAAATATGTAATGATGATTACTGCAAAAAGAGAGGGACTCGCACATTAAACGGTAGTCGGGTAACAGCATAACACTAGTGGGTCACCAGTGAAAGTGTCCAGGGAGGCCTCTGGGATGATTGCAGCCTGAGACCAGAGGGAAAATTAGAGGAAAAAACGAGAAGGCGAAAGACTTCCGCGATGCATAACGCAATCACTTCGGTCGGTGTTACATCGGCAGGCGAATATTTTCGCGAATTAACTTCCGACGTAACATTTCCCCCGACGTATGCGCGATGAAAATGTCCACCGATTTTCCTCATAAGTTTTGCATTCAATGAAGAAAAAACAAGTGGATAATTGCATTTTTTTAATGAATGAGTAGAGCTATTGCTGTTAATAAATTTGCAATTTGCTTCCGAATGGGTTCTCTTTTTTTAATTCTTATTTCACTATTCTCTTCTTCTATTTTTTCATGGCACAATAGTATCATCAATTGAACTGTCATCCAAATTTTGCGTATTATTTCGTTCTGTCAGATAATTCTACATTCAGACCCTCTCAGGACTCGAATTCGTTTTCAGTCCGCGTTTAATCAAGGTTCAGTCAAGGTTTAATCAGTGTATAGCCGGCATTTAATCAGGGTTTACTCAGGATTTAGCCAGAGTTTAACTCAGATTCTGTCAGAAGTTAGTCGGGAGCATGAATCAATATGAATAAGTATTCAACATAATAGACTGCTGCCTGAGTTTAATAGAGATAGAGATTTCGATATAAAAAGCTCATGACGCTATTGTGTAACTTGATAAGCAATGATGCTGTTCTCACCATTTTTCAAATTGATTAAGAAGCCATTAAAATATACTTTTCAAGCCCTGATTTAATTACTATTACAGATGATTCTTTCAGTAATCATCAAATAACCGATTTTTTCTTTCAAATCGCATAAACAATGTGCTGTAACTCAACAACCAATTGTGCGACCCCCATCATATTTTGAAAGAATCAAGAGGTGATTGTTATCAATTTTTTGAGCCACGACTAATTTAATTTTGATGACAATTTTTTGAGTGATCGTTGGAAAATCGGTTTTTGGAATAATATCAATTTTTTCGAATTTGTATGAAAAATTGAATTTTAATTGGTGTCAATTAAAAGAGCTTATTGAAGTCTATATTCATGAAAAAATTCATGAAATTCGATTGATTTCTTAAGATAAGATAATTTTGAAAAAAAAATGAGGAGAAAAGAGACATCTAAAAATCGCATTTTCGGAGCTTTTGAGATTATATTTAGTTACCCTAACACAAAAGTTGGATTTTTTCTCCAGTGAAATGCTTTTCTAATTTCGTAATCCAACATCAGAGCTTTCATTTGAGCCCCATTTGACCTTTAGTTTCCAGACATTTTACAATGATTTTATTAATTAAACTTTCTAGGTCTGAATTTGAATCTCATTTTTTCATTTTTTCTCATTCTGAAAACATTTTTTTCCACCATCTGAGTGGAAAAAACTTTGAAAATTGGTGCCCGAGCATTTTTACAGAAAAAATCTCAAGCGAAAAATTCAGACAGAAATTCGAAATCGATTGACTTTTTCTTATCGAATATCCATTGGGATCAGCGCAAAAAACAAATAGAATTTTTCAATATAGGGGAGGGTGGGGTAAAATGGGCACTTCTGATTTTTTTTTAAATGTTCATGACGTGTTGACTTGTTCGTGAAATGGAATAATTTTATTTCTCAATAGAAAGAACCATGATTCCTCTTTGTGATGAGCTTAGACTGAGCTCAATTGATAAATCTGTTTCTGAGCTACGAATATTAAAAAAAAGTCAAAAGTGTCCATTTTACCCCATCCTCCCCTAACTCCAATAGAAATCCTACAGAAACCCGATAGAATTCCTATTGAATTTCTATAGAATTCCTCTAGAATTACAACAGAATTATCTAGCGAATTCTCCACATTTTCCACTGAAATTTTTGTCATAAAATTTTTTTTACGGGTCCCCCCATAATGATTTGCTAGAGACAATTTTTACAGTCGACAATTCTTTTCCCCAAAAGAAAAATGAGTGCATCAGCAAATTTTTTTTTTTTCAATTTTTTTCCTCGAGTCGGGAGTAAGGACGGGCATTGACCTCCACCAGAGGCGTACACTGTGCACCGAAATACATTCTGTTGCACATGCGTCTTCAGGGGATGTGCCACCATGAGGAAATGGTGAAAAAAAATACTAGAAATTCAGGGCGTCAACATGTGAGAAAAAAAAACCCCATCGTGAAAACCCCTATCACCTAGCCGGTGAAATTTCCGATTCGAAACCCTCGCCATAAACCCCTTTTGCCCCTCCCCCCCAACTTCTCCCAAAACTCAAAATCCAAAATTTTCTCCCCGAAAAAATTTTCCCCCCGGTCTTCCCAATCCCCGGGGCAAAATGGCTTCATGACCAGTGTTTTGAATCGAAAATTTCCCCGACCATCGGATGAAAAAATTTTCACCCCTCAATTTCCAAAATTTTCACCCCCAAAATCGGTCGATTTAACTCCGATTGTCATTGGAAATCAATAGTTCCGGGGTAAAATCGATAATAATGATAACGCGAGGATGATCAGGGTTTATTGAGCACTGGAGTTGCCAAAAGAGGTTCAATGGCCTCTGGATACACTCCAAGACGCGCTCGTTTCCTCAGTACCATCCCCTCCTCTCCACTCCCTTTTTCGTTATCCTCCCCCTTTTCCTTCTCATTTTGTCGTACAGGGGAGAGGCAAAGGGATGGGGCGAGGGGGGGGGGAGAGGGAAGGAGAGCGATCGATAATGCCTGACCGTGAAAACGAGGCGAATGTGCAGAAGCGCATACCCACACTAACTTTGGATTTATTGCAGACGCCCATAAAGATAACCTCAATTTCTGAAAAATTCTGAATCACATTTTCCCTCGTATTTCTGGAACCGCGGGTCCAATTGACATAAATTGGACTTCGTTTTATAGCTGGAAAAATTTCCGATCCAAAACTCCGGTCATGAGCCCATTTTGCCCCGGAACATCCGGCAACAGCGCGAAAATCGATTTTTCGCGAGAAAATCGATTTCGAAGGATCTTCATGAAACTTGCGGGGCAAAATGGGCTCATGATGGGGGTTTTGAATCGGAAATTTCCCCGCGCATCGAATGAAATCGGTTTCATTGGAGTGAGATGATTAGTTCTCGAGAAAATGAAATTTCTAACCTAAAAATTAATTTTTCGTGTGAATAGGGGTTTCGAGTGAGAGAGAAACGAATAAGAGAAAATGTTTGATCGCCATGTGTTCGTGTTTGATATCATTGAATGATGTTTAACGTCAGCACTGATGACAATGCCCCGGTTTATGACTCTAGGATAGGTTTTAAACAGTCGCAATACAAAACATTGAGTTGATATAACCTCGCGCGCACAGACTCATCTGTTGGTTGTGTTACGTTGGGATCTGGGATGGTGCATGGCAACACGCACAGAGGAGCTTTCTGTTCCCTACATCTGTGTTTGTGTGTATGTACAGAGTGTGGTAGACGGGTCGTTGACCTCCAACCAACTGCTTTTCCATCTAGTTGCTGCAAAATCTATATTTTCAACTAGGAAAAAGAATGGTGACAATCGGTTTAGCCGTGAATTATGAATTTTCATTCGGTAATACCTAATTTGCAATGTCTTCGGGTGATATTACGTGTAATAACCCCTCTATTTTGGGTTGCATCGAAGGATTTCTCAAATTAATCTCTGAAAATTTCGTCTTTATTTTTTTTTTTTTGAAATTCTCTTATAAGGGATCAATCGAATGTCATGATTTTTTTTCGCTCTATTCATTAACACCAATTAAAATTCAATTTTTCATACAGGTTGGAGAAAATTGATATTTCTCCAAAAATCGATTTTTCAACGATCACTCAAAAAATTGTCATCAAAGTGGAATAAGTGATGGCTCAAAAATTTATAACAATATCCTCTTGATTCTATCAGAATATGATGGAGGTCGCACAATAGGTTGTTGAGTTACAGCACATTGTTTATGCGATTCGAAAGAGAAAATCGTTTATTTCATGATTACTGAAAGAATCATCAGTAATGGCAATTAAATCAGGACTTGAAAAGTATATTTCAATGGCTTCTTAATCAAGTTGAAAAATGGTGAGAACAGCATCATTGCTTATCGAGTTACACAATACCGTCATGAGCTTTTTATATAAAAATCTCTATCTCTATTAAACTCAGGTAGCAGTCTATTATGTTGAATACTTATTCATATTGATTCATGGTCCCAACTAACTTCTGACAGAACCTGGGTTAAACTCTGGCTAAATCCTGAATAAACCCTGATTAAATCCCGGCTATACACTGATTAAGCCTTGATTGAACCTTGATTAAACCCGGACTGAAAACGAATTCGAATCTTGAGAGGGTCTGAATGTAGAATTATTTGACATGTAGAAATAATGCGCATAATTTTGATGACATTTCAACTGATGATAGTGCTGACGTGAAAAAATAGAAGAAGAGAATATTGAAAGAAGAATTTCAAGAAAGAGAACCCACTCGGAAGCAAATTGCTAATTTATTAATAAAAAATGCAAATGTCCACTTGTTTTGAAGGTTAGGTTTCAAGAAAAGAACGATTTCTTCCAGATATTGACGGAATTCCTGGGGCAAAATGGGTTCATGTCCAGAGCATTGAACCGGAAATTTCCTCAGCCATTGGACGAACCCATGTTCAATGTTCCAACTGCTGTGATGATGAAGTTATTCGCGAAAATCGCGGGGCATTTGTTTTTACGTCAGAGTGGAAACGCCTGACATCATTGAATCCGCCATGAATTTCCGCGCCGAGACTACTCCGTCATTCTTTTCATATCCATCCAATATGTCACAATGCTATAATCAAAATCATCCGGATGAGTCCGTGTCGCGAAACCATGACGAGAGCACACCCTGTCCTATTATAACGACCGAGGAAGAAAAAAAAATTGAAACTAACTCGAATGACGTGACGTTACTCCGGCGGTTCACCTCGTCAAATTCCCCATCGACAGGCGGAATTGACGAATTTTACTGGCAAAACGTTCACCCAATTTTTCATACCATAATTTCTCCAACAGTAGTTATTTTTTTATTAAAAATTGATTGACACTTAATGATGAATCAAGACTGCTTCAGTTGTCGATATAATTTTGATTCAAATCCCTAGTTTTGAACCCATTTTGCCTCATCATCAGAATTGAATTCATCATATTCTCCACATCCATCCTATTGTTAAACTGCCAAATTACGGTGAATAAATGCCTTTGAATTACTTTGATCTTCATGATTCACCAAATTCATCATGTTCTTCATCTCTAAATGTCCATACAAGCCACAAATATCTCTCTATATAATAAAAAAATAAGGGCAAAATTTAAGACAATTCAGGCGACGCAAAAATTCAGGCGANGGGGGGGGGGGGTGGTCAGGGGGTGCCCAAGGTCGGGGGGGTTAGAAGGGAGGAGGGTGTCCCAGGATCAAACGCGGTGGGGGGGAATGAAATATATAATTCCGCTCATAAAAATGAGAAATCAATATCAAGTTGGATTGGGGGGGAGCGAGCGGAGCGAGCGGGGGGGCGAAGCCCCCCGGGG
>NW_021680367.1:1366605-1394255 GCF_001412515.2 Diachasma alloeum | reverse complement strand
ACCCTTGACAAAAAGCTCTTATGTATCACACACATTAACATCGCGAATGAAAAAGCAAAAGCCATCATGGCTAGGCTCTACTACCTATTTAAAAACATATCCCTGTCGACACAAGCTAAACTCAAATTGTATAAGGCATTAGTCGGGCCGGTAATAACCTATGGCTGTCCCGTCTGGCATAATGCAGCCCCCACCCCTATCGCCAAATTCCAAGTTACTCTAAACAAATATCTCCGTGTTATTAATAATGCCTACTATGGCAGCCCTATCTCCTCCCTCCACATTAGATCCAACACAGAAATGATCCATTACTTCATAAATCGCATTGCAGACTATTTCGAAGTGAAGCTTAAAAATCATTCAAATTCATTAATAAATAACATCAAGCCTCGCTAAATTTCAAGATGGTCAACTGGCCGTAGTTGATGTGTCACCGGAATACTCAAGATATAGGGTTTTTCACTGTTCGATTTTTCCTACTGTCAGCATGCATTCTATTTTGTAATTCTCCCCTATTGTTAAACTGCCAAATTACGTTGAATAAATGCCTTTGAATTACTTTGATCTTCATGATTCACCAAATTCGTCATGTTCTTCACCTCTAAATGTCCATACAAGCCACAAATATCAAAGAATAATGATATAAACATTTCGAAGAAAGACGAAATACCTCGGAGTTACCCTTGACAAAAAGCTCTTATATATCACACACATTAACATCGCGAATGAAAAAGCAAAAGCCATCATGACTAGGCTCTGCTACCGATTTAAAAACAAATCCCTGTCGACACAAGCTAAACTCAAATTGTATAAGGCATTAGTCAGGCCGGTAATAACCTATAGCTGCCCAGTCTCCATTACTTCATAAATCGCATTGCAGACAATTTCGAAGTGAATCTTAAAAATCATTGAAATTCATTAATAAATAACATCAAACCTCTCTAAATTTCGAGATGGTCAACTGGCCGTAGTTGATGCGTCACCGCGTTTTACCTCCTATTACCATTCATTGTACTTGACAACTCACCCCCCCGTTATCGCGATAAAAGACAAACCACTTGAACGTGTCAAATAAACGTCTCTAAACCGACTCCCTTGAACGCCTCAATTAAATCCAACACAAATCCACAACAGTTTAATCCAATTCCAATTATTTTTTCTCCATCCTCGCATGATGTAAACAAACGAATCCACCACAGTGCCAGCGGGGTCATCGACCCCGAGGTTCGACTAGGCGCTCCGAGAGGGGCGGGCGGGGCGCGGGGGCGGCTGAGGGGAAGGGGGCTGCACTCGGAGAAGGGTTGGAGAAAGGGAGAGGGTCGCGGGGTGGGGAAGAGCAGTTGCAGTTGCATCGACCGGCTCAGCTGTGCCCCCCTCAGGGCCAACCTATTCTCCCCCTCACCTCGGCCCGGACCTCGCTCAACCCCCGAATAACAAAACCGAGAGATACGCGTCACACCGGGGGCCAACGCCTGTGAACGTGACCCTCAAAATAGTCCTCAGTGCTCCTGTATGGGTTATGCAGCGGTCGCTTGCGAAATCCAGGGGTCGCCAGTCACCTCGCCATTTTCACATTTGTCACTGGAATTGTTGGGGGGGGGGAGGGGTTGAGCCACTTCCGGCCANGGGGGGGGGGGGGGAGGGGTTGAGCCACTTCCGGCCAACGTTTCCGGGGGAATTTCGAGGTTTATCGATTATTTTGCATCGATTGGGGAGCGAATTTCATTGGGAGTGATCGAGTGCCTGTTGTTTCTCGAGGTTTCGGGGTGATGGGGTGGGGATAGGGGGGCAAAATGGATTGGGGGGGGGGGCATTTTCGATTCCGAACCCTGGTGTTGAAACCATTTTGCTCTGGAGGTTCTTTTAACTTTTGAGGAAATGTTTTTCAGTGGGGAAAATCGGTTTTCCCGGATTTTGGGAGAAATTGGGGGGCAAAATGGGTTCATCACCAGGGTTTTGGATTGGAAGTTTTTCTAGGTGATGGAGGAGAGTGTTTTTGGGTGAACATTGCGAGGAGTTTTTGAGATAATTGGGTTTTTGGGTTGGAGGACAAGAGGAATTTACGATAACTGCCGAGAGATGGCGAAAGAATTTGGTGGATAGAACAGTGAAGCTCTTGGATTTAACGATTCAAGGGGTTAGGATCGATCTCGTGTTCGTGTGAAAAGAATAGTCTGTTTTCAATTTTAATTGCTGAAAAAAATTGAATTTCAAGGTATCCGAGGGTAATAATACTTTCACGTTTTCTTCGATCTCTGACTACTGGAGCGATAATTGGGACACCTCAACAGCTATAGTTGGATACTTGATAATCTGGGGCACGTATCTTAGGTGCACTCGCAAACTGCTCATAAATGTCCAAGGTTATTGGTATATTTATTGGATACCGTGATCTATTTGCATTTGCATTATTGGATTTTTCCCCCCAATTTGAATTATTTTTTTTCGAATGTCGAGCGAAATTTTTATGAATATGAATAGGGAGTTGAATTACAAAATGGAATGTTTGGTAATAGTAGGACAAATCGAACAGTGAAAAACTACTGCCAGTTGACCATCTCGAAATTTAGCGAGGTTCGATGTTATTTATTAATGAATTGGAATGATTTTTAAGATTCACTTCGAAATAGTCTGCAATGTGATTTATGAAGTAATGGATCATTTCTGTGTTGGATCTAATGTGGAGGGAAGAGATAGGGCTGCCATAGTAGGCATTATTAATAACAGGGAGATATTTGTTTAGAGTAACTTGGAATTTGGCGATAGGGGTGGGGCTGCATTATGCCAGACGGGACAGCCATAGGTTATTACCGGCCTGACTGATGCCTTATACAATTTGAGTTTAGCTTGTGTCGACAGGGATTTGTTTTTAAATAGGTAGTAGAGCCTAGCCATGATGGCTTTTGCTTTTTTATTCGCGATGTTAATGTGTGTGATACATAAGAGCTTTTTGTCAAGGGTCATTCCGAGGTAATTCGTCTTTCTTCGAAATATTTACATCATTATTCTTTGATACTTGTGGCTTGTATAGACATTTAGAGGTGGAGAACATGATGAATTTGGTGAATCATGAAGATCAAAGTAATTCAAAGGCATTTATTCAACATAATTTGGCAGTTTAACAATAGGAGAGAATTATAAAATAGAATGCATGCTGACAGTAGGAAAAATCGAACAGTGAAAAACCCCATATCTTGAGTATTTCGGTGACACATCAACTACGGCCAATTGACCATCTTGAAATTTAGCGAGGCTTGATGTTATTTATTAATGAAATTGAATGATTTTTAAGCTTCACTTCGAAATAGTCTGCGATGCGATTTATGAAGTAATGGATCATTTCTGTGTTGGATTTAATGTGGAGGGAGGAGATAGGGCCGCCATAATAGGCATTGTTAATAACACGGAGATATTTGTTTAGAGTAACTTGGAATTTGGCGATATGGGTGGGGGCTGCATTATGCCAGACGGGGCGGCCATAGGTTATTACCGGCCTAATGCCTTGTACAATTTGAGTTTAGCTTGTGTCGAAAGGGATTTGTTTTTAGTTGGTTAGTGTTTTAATTGACCAGCTGATCAATTAAAACTATACGATTGGCTGATCCATCCCCCCCTTCCCCTTCCCCACCATCACAGGGGAAGACATATAAGGACAACCCCCAAACATCGGAGCTCAGAATCGGAGCTCATAGCCCTGAAGATGCAGACTGCAATATTTGCGAAACGTCGGCGCAATGCTGAAACCAAACGCGACATCCATCCGGAAGCCAACAATGTCATTAATAATGCCGGGAAAGGCTCAAAACTAAGACCATCCCAAAGTAATGTTTATGTTAATTCTCAATGCGGCATTCCTCGAAGGTGAGAAAAACAGAGAAGAGCGATAACAAGAGAGAGCGGAAGTGTGCATTGAACCCTTGCCCGTTATCGAGCCAACCCCCTACCGCCGCACCCCTCTCGCGCATTCGTTTTGCGGAATAAAAGACAAATAGAAATAAAAAAAAAATACTTCCACTACTGTACGTTTGTGTGCAGGCAAGAGCCAAAGCATTACCCGGACCTCCGACAAGACGTAATACCGTTGGCGCAGGCCAGGGAGTGTTTACAATTTTTCGCGCATGCGCCCGTTATAAACCCCCTTCGCAACTTTATTTCGCGCATAACCGCATTTTCGCGCACCCCTCGGGGGCTCTCGCCCCCCTATTCTCGACGTGTGGAGAGGGGTGAGCGGGGAGGGGTGAGTGGAGTGGGGAGGGGGCGACGAATCGCGGAGCGAGGATGACGGGAGGCGGTGCAGCCTACGGTGAGGTGCATCCGCTCAGGTGGGGAGCGGCATCCCCACCTTGATGACCACCAGAAGGGGGGGGTGTTGGCGGGGGGGGGGAAACCCAGTGAGGCTGGTGGGGGAGGGAGGTGTCGAATTGGTCGGGGAAAGTTTGTAATTGAGAGGAAATTGGAAGGAAAATTGAGGGGAATTTCTTAATTTTGAGATTCGCTGAGGATTTTTTTAAGGGGCAGCAGGCGGAGGGGAGGCCGCTAGGGGGGGGTGAAAATTTTTTAGGTGAAACAGTTGGTTTGTAAGCCCATTTTACCCCAACAGTTCTCCACATTTTTTAATTTGTTTTTAATTTTTAAAAATATTTTTCAGGTGGATTTTGATTTAGTGGGGCAAAATGGGTTCAACACCAGGGTTTGGAATCGGAAATTTTCCTGGCTACCTGGGGAGGGAGGTGTCGAAGTGATCGGAGAAAGTTTGAAATGAGGGGAAATCGAAGGGAAATTTTTAATTTTGAGGTTAGGTGAATTTTTTTTTGGGGGGGGACGTGTGAGGGGGCATATTTAAGGTAAAAAATTGGGATTGTGAACCCCATTTCACCCCAATGATTCTTCAAATTTCCATTATTTTTTATTTAAAAACATTTTCAGATGTATTTTGATATAATGGGGCAAAATGGGTTTACAACTGATTTTTATTTCTCTACGATAATTACGTCATTTTATAATTTTTATTCAGCTACAATTTTCTATGAAAAAATGAAACCTCATTGTTTGATTTTTTTTATCGGTTTTCTATAAAATTTGCGAGCGATGAAAATTTTGCATTGGTTTTATTTTCCCGTAGGAATATTGCGCGAAATGCCTCACGTGGGAATCAATTGAAAAAATGAAAAAAAAAATATTACCTCTCGTAATGTGGAATTTTATTTTTACCGTCTGAAATGTACGTTTCAATGCAATTTTGTGTGGGTATAGACGAGTTTATGTGCAACGGGCCGGGCTTGCGTGAAGAGGGTCGTGGCACAATGCACGTTGACCCATATTCGGGTCGTTGCTATTTCAGATCCCCATCCTTTCCATAGAGGAAGGTCGTACGTCGTTTGTCGACGGCTTATATGCGGAAAATATTACGTAATAATATCACCTCTGTACTTTTGTTTTGTTAATGATGGGATTAATGGTTAATGATAGCTCGTTATTATTTGCATATATGCAGCATTTAGTACTCTGAACTCGTGAAAAAAATTTAAATGAGAATGATAACATTAATAAAAAATAAAAAAGGAAGAAGAGCAAATGGAAATTTTTCTTTTTTTGGAATGGAAATTCCTGACTATTCATTTCAACTTTTACGTAATGTTGAATGCTTGAATTCGCCTGATATTTCAAGAGATTATTCACATAATTAGCGAGATGATGATGTTAATTCCAATTCCAATTTATTTATTAAGACTTTAGGTGATAGCCTTCTATTTTTGTTATTTAGTGATTACTGATGTTGGGAGGTATTTTGGTTGGTGTGTCGTTAATTGATGGGGCAAAATAGGTTTATGACCAGTTGTTGGGATCGGAAATTTCGTCGCTCATCCAATGAGCCGACCCTCATTATTCAATGTCTTCAGGCTTCCGAGATAATTGTATAAAACTGAACGGTGATTTGGATCCATCCATGGAAATGTGAAAATAGGATTGTTGCGCCCTTTTCTTGATATTTCCTTGTGATTTCCACGGTATTTAGCTTGATTTTGTCTGACATCTCGAGAGATTATTCACATGTATAGCGAGATGATGATGTTAATTATTGATTATTGATGTTGCGAGGTATTTCGGGAAATAGTCACACGTATTGCGAGATGATGATGCTAATTATTGATTATTGTTATTGCGAAATTTTCATGTATATCATGTGATACCGCATGATCATGCCGCACGATATTTCTGGGAGATATTTTTCAGAGACTTTCTATTGATGTTGGCGAGCGACGATTCATTTGATTTTTGAGTTTTTCTTTGCTTATTAATTTTTGGGAAATTACTTGACGAATGAACTTGATGATTTTCACGCTCCTGTTGTGAGATTATCTCAGTGTTCTCTCAGGGATTATACATATATTTATACATGTTTGTGTCTCATGTTCTGTATTGTTTTGTGACTTCGATGGGCACTTCTGTCTGAAGCTCTCAATAAACAATTGAAATTGGAAACAGATTGTCGAGATGAAAAGTTTAGGCTGGAAATTTGGAACTGGTGGGGCTAAATGGGCTCGAGACTAGTGTTTTGTGAAGACAGTGAAAAACTCCGTTTGTCATTAGGACAACATTAGACATTCTGCCTCTGATGCGATGAATTTCGTTTTGAGGATATCCAAGTATTTTTTACATTTTGGTACACAAGTGCTTGAATATCCTTAAATAAATTCATAAGAATTTAAAAACATTACTTTTGTTATTATCATCATTGTTCCTCTCTGTCTATTTCTCTGGTATATTTTTAAGAGACTTCCTACTGACGCTGACACGCAAGAAACACTTGATTTTCAATTTCATCAATTAAAATCAAAACTTGATAAATCAACTTCATTATTTCGCCAGAAAAACCGCAATTTCGATGGATCCGTAATTAAAAATTGTCCGACGCTATCGCCGGAGACACGAAAATAACACGAAACCAGTGGGTGGGTGGTAGGCTAGGCCAGGAGGGAAGGTGAGGGCCGCGTCGGCTATTATCGAGAGGAGGCGGTAAAGACCCGCCGCGGTTGGCGGGGAAGGGGGGTGGGGTGCAGCGGAGGGGATTGGGGTAGGTCGGACGAAAGCACATCACACGAGCGCAATTTCACGTACACATGTACCTGTGTGAGTGTGTGGTCTCGGTGACGTGCATTGCGAAGGGGGTTGGCCAGCACTTGCTCGGCGCGGAGAGGGGGAGGGTGAGTTGGAGTGGGGGGGTGGTTAGCGTCGAGCTTGCGTTCCTCAACCTTTGCCCCAGAATGTCTACTCCCCTCCCTACACCCCATCCCACCCCCTCGCCCATTCGCGTTCAACCGAACATGTCGGATCTTTTTTTCGCTAGTTTTTCGCGATTTTTGAAAAATGTGAAAAGTAAGTTTTAAAGTTCGGGGGTCGCGAGCGACCCCAGTCGACGGCTGGGAAAATTTCCACTTCAAAACACTGGTATTGAATCCATTTTGCCCCATTACTTGAGGCACAATTGAAAAAAGAAATTTTGGAATCGCGAACTTTTTTCGTATGGATTTCGAAATCTAATGGGGCAAAATGCTTTCAATACCAGTGTTCTGAAGCGAAAATTTACTCGGCTATGCAGTGGGGTGATTATCGACCCCAGTAGATTGACGGGAGGTTTTTCGATTTTATTTGTTTTCCGATGAGAGGAGAGAAAATGATTGTTTAAACAGAGGGAGAGTTGATATTCATTAGAAATTATACGACAAAGCCAATGGGTATTTCAGGCGTACGGTTTTCCTCCCCGCGGCAAATGTGTATGTGACTAACGAAGCGTGGCTTAGGCGCTCTGTGACGACTGACCCAGTTACAGCGACACGAGGTAATGACCGATACTGCACCTAACCCTCCTGGAACGTTCCGCGCTTCAGCGTTTCCCTCTTTAGCTACTGGCTCTCCCGCCTCACCTCCCCGCCCGCAATGTATTCCACTCCCTTTTCCCTTCCTACGTGCGAGAGCTACTTTTGTCATCCTCTTTTGTCGCGTGACCAGTCTTGAGTTATCATGAAAGGAAATACCCTTTTCAGTAGCAAAATCGCTTTCTTAAATGGGAGGAAATGCGCTATAAACGGGAAATTTTGAGGTTATATTCTCGCAATATTTGAAAATATGTCCTGAGAGTCCCAAAACCGCGAAGATTCTTGGAAAATGATAAGGAATGACCTCTGGAATTTCATTATTTTTTGTAGCGTAAATCCCGAGTGATTAATAAAAATGTATGGGAGGATCAGGAATTTTCGTGAGGTTATAGGAAAATTGTGGTTCAACATGGCAACGGTGGGAGGAGGTTAGAGCGCACGTGGGGGCGCTGCGTTAGCTCAACTGTAGGTCCTGCAGCACAGGTCCTATAGTATAGTATAGGATCATATCGGAGGACATCAGTAACACCAACTTCGTCCAACGAAAATGCGTTGTTGCCAAATCGACGGTGACAATTTTAATTCATTAATAAATTGATTGACATAATTTTTGGGGATAAAAATCATTGACGGTTGATTAATTACTAGTCGTAAATAAAGAGAAACCCGATCGGCAGAATTTTCAGTCACTCATGAATCTGTTTCTGTAGCTTAGAATCTCAATACTCGATTAAAGGTAAATAGAAGGGAATATGCTGTGAACTTGAAATTTTGAGGTTATATTCTCTCAGTAGTTGAAAATATGTCCTGAAAGTCCCGAAACGATCGACCGCGTAGATTCTTGGAAAATAAATATTGAGGATATGTCATTTGTACAGAGTCTTATGAGACTCGTTTTTCAACTGACAAATAATGCACATGGAGAATGTGATAAAAATCCGAATGCCTGATGTATAGCGTCGTATATGTTTCAGGAATATATCTCTGCAATTTTATTATTTTTTACAGCGTAAATTCCGAGTGGTTATTAAAAATGTATGGGAGGATCAGGAATTTTCGTGAGGTTATAGGAAAATTGTGGTTCAACATGGCAACGGTGGGAGGAGGTTAGAGCGCACGTGGGTAACCTAACTCTGTAACGTCGTCGTCCAGACGAAAGTACATGAAAAACGATTCGAAAAAACGAGTTTTTGCATTATAAATGATGAAAACACTCCAAGGAATCGAACTACTAAGCCCTTTTTTGATTAATTACTCCGTTTTTATAAAAAGTGCATAGTTTTCCTCTCCAGAGACAATTGCCTTCATAGAAACGATAAAATCCTGAATAATAGTTTTTCATATTCCCAGCAATAGGAATTCCCAACCAATGATAATGCTTGCTTGAAAATCCCGTCAAGATCTGGGTCAAGAGATGTTTGGTATCCTTGAGCTGGTGTTTAATGAAAAAAAAGGGGAAAAAATCCGACAAAGAGTAAAAAATAAAGAATGAGAAAAATATTCTAGTCCCTCATCGCGTATCGCAAATAGATGTCTACGTTCCAGAAGTCATTGGTTCACTATAGACACGGCCCCGATATTTACTGTCAGCCTTAGGTCTTCCCTCCTATTATAACTACTCCGACTATACGTATTTTCTATAATAAATTGGGGGAGTATTTCATTTCGATTTGTCTCGAGTACATGTGGACTCGAAGGATTGAATACGGCCCCGTTAAAGGGCTGAGGATGTTTACCACGAGAAATGGTAAATTTTTAGAAACAAATTTCGGTGATGGTTTTCCTGAGGTTTTTGAGACAATTAGCGGGGCAAAATGGACTCAAAACCAGTGTTTGTAATCGGATATTTTCCTCTGTATTCCATATAATGATTTTCAGGGAGATTGAGTGCCTCATGCGTCAGTAATGCGTTTTTAATGATGGGAAAGTGGAAAAATGAAAAATTAAGGCAATAAATTTTTTTTTGAAAAATGAAATTATCTCGGGAAGGAGAGGATTTAGAGAAAAATTTCATTAAACATTTTTGTGGAGAATTTCACAACCTACAAAGAGTTCTCGAGGCATTTTTCTGTAGGATTACCCATTACCGAGATAATTGAATAATTGTCAAATGCAAAACGATTGATTTTTTTCACTCGAACGATTCGACTCTTCATTAAATGCGAATTATCTTGGTAAGGAGTGGGTTTAGAGGGAAAAGTCATAAAACACTTTTTGTAGCAAATTCCATTTTCTAGAAAAAAGGTTTTAACGCTTTTCTCCATAGAACGACTCGTTACCGCGATAATCTTAATTTAATGACGGAAAACCCAAATAGAGGGGAATAAAATGCAATAACATCAACAAGTGTTGCAAGCATTCGTATAAAATACTGTGCGCGCTCGAGTCCTCGCTCGTTGCACTTGCAGTTTTATTTTGTAGGTCAGAGTCAAGTTTCTTCTATTGCGCCGTCGTCCTCTGCAACACCAGCACTATCTTTCTCCCCTGTTTACGGTATTTTTTTCATTCTCCCTGACGCAATTAATTTCATCTCGTCGAAAAATAGCGAATTGCGAGTCATAAAAATTGTTACTCCTTGTGATTAAATTTAATGGCCATGTTGCACTCGATGACAAGTGTTTAGAGACAAATAAATGACGGGTGATCCACCCATCAGCTCATTTGTCTTTGATAAGAGAAACTGGAACGGCAAAAAAACTACGAAAACTGGGCGAAAAAATGGGCCTTGAAGATACGGGAAAAGCGGTTTATTACAGTAGTTTTCTATCTCTGCGCGTTTTTTTAATCTTTTTGCGGTGTAAATTAGTTGACTGATAGTTAGTTCGAGGGGTTTCAACGTCGAGAACAGTAATTGTGTGATTGAGTAGTTTTTAGGGATTGCCGACGGAATAATTTTTTATTTTTCAACTCCGGATTTTTCCTTATCAATTTCGGAGAGTGAGAAGTCCTATGCAATTGAGCGAGCCTTTATGTTATTTATTAATGAATTTGAATGATTTTTAAGATTCACTTCGAAATAGTCTGCAATGAGATTTATTAAGTAATGAATCATTTCTTTGTTGGATCTAATGTGGAGGGAGGAGATAGGGCTGCCATAGTAGGCATTATTAATAACACGGAGATATTTGTTACAGTAACTTGGAATTTGGCGATATGGGTGGGGGCTGCATTATCCCAGACGGGGCAGCCATAGGTTATTATCGGTCTGACTAATGCCTTATACAATTTGAGTTTAGCTTGTGTCGACAGGGATTTGTTTTTAAATAGGTAGTAGAGCCTCGCCGTGATGGCTTTTGTTTTTTTACTCGCGATGTTAATGTGTGCGATGCATAAAACCTTTTTGTCAAGGGCAACTGCGAGATATTTCGCATTTTCCAATACTCATGATGCATAGAAAATGATAAATTCCACGCGCAGACCACATTCCCGCAGTTAAAATCATTCATCATCGATATTTCGAGTACCTCCCGGGCAAAATGAACTCAAAAACCAGTCTTTGGAAGCGGAAATCTTCCCGCTAATTCAACGCAGTCCCTGTTGACCCCGCTAACCTCCAAGCACTTCCCCAGAAGTTGGTCATCGCAAAATGACTAAACCGTTTCCGCGAATTTTCTCAAACTCACTCGCTTTAAAATACAAAACAAAATGGTCGTCACAAGCTAGCGCGGGTCGATGTATTCTCGGTTGTTTATTTAGGCCACACGAGGTGGAAACGCTCGAGGGCAATGGAAAATCCAAGGCCTCTATTTAATTTGCCCCCCCCCCCTCCTCCGCGCCTTCATAACCAGAAAAACACTTGAATTTAGAGCAAATAATGGAATATGGACTACGAATCGAATGTATCTCGTGTCATGAACGTGACTTTGTATCATGAACTCTTTTTCAAATATCTCTGCGCAACTGCTCGCGGCTCCGCCCACGTCGGCTCGACTCGAATCGAAATTGAAAAAATAAATTGTCATGTTTTTATCGAATAGAGAAATTCAGATGAATTTTCAACGTTTTTTTATCTGTCGTGCTATGCGACTCTAGAGCGCAAGAAAAATAGGTAAATAAATAACCAATGGGTTACGTAAGGAGTGAAACTATCGGTTACGCTCGCAACGCCGCGAGAGTGTAAGTTTATTGCCAAAGTTTTTGGGCCCAATGACCGCGAGTAACCCTGGACAACTGCAGCGACACCTTCTTTGGCAATAACGGGGAAAGGGGGGGGGGCTTCACACTCGAATTAATTTTTGGTATTACTTAATTTAATGAATCCACTTTCGTTCGCGATTGCGCGCGGTATTTATGACGAAAAATGACGCATTTAAATGGAATAAAATTCTTCAGGCAAAATGTTTCGTGAGGTTTCAAGGAAAATGGTTTCATTGTAGGAAAAATTTTGAGATTGCAAATTTTTCAAGTGAATTTCGATTTTTTTTTTATTCAGTGGTGTGATATATCTTTTTTGATAACCAATTTTTCAAAATTATTTTAATATTTTTCAAAATTCAAATTATGGGAGAATTATGGACAGGCATGGGGTCTACAATGACCCTGTCAGACAGCGAGCAAAATTTCCGTTGAAGGCATTTTGAGATTGCAAATTTTTCAAGTGAAATTTTGAAATTCTTTTTTTTTCATTTGATATTTTTTTAATTTTTTTAAATCAAGAATTTGAAATTTTTATTTAATTTTATAAATTATACATTATAAATGTTATTTAGCGAGGACAATTCTCGTTTAAAAACCCTGGTTTTTAGCCCGTTTACCAAATTACACTTAAATAAGCTTTTTTTTTATCATAATTGATTTTTGAAAATTTTCACTTAAATTAATTTTCGGTACTACTTAATTTAATAAATCAACTTTCTTCATTCCAAATTTTTCATGTCATTTAAATAAAAATGTCTGAAATGTGAACAAATTTTTAAATTATAAATTTTTTAATTAATGTCAAAATAATTTTTGTATCCCATACTTTTATAATTTTTTTAAACTTTAAAATTTCAAATAAAATCATTTTTCAAAAAAATAATTCACAAAATTATGTTGATAATTTTTTCAACGTGATTTTTAATTACGATGCAAAATAACGCATTTAAATCAAATAAAATTCTTCATTCAGAGAAAAATGTTGGGATTTCAAATTTCTTAATCAACGTCTAAATTGTCATTTTTTATTCAATACTTTCATAATTTTTGTCAACAATTAAAATTTTAAATTGAATTATTTTTCGAATAAACAATACACATTAGATAGCCCATAAAATTTCCATTTCAAAACCCTGGTTTTGCGCCCACTTTGCCCCGCAGCTTTTCAAATTACCCTCAAAACTCCTTTCTATCTCCACAATAATTATAATAATAATAATTTTTTCAATTTTTTGAATCATCTTATTTGGTCTTTAAACATGCCCAAACCCAGTGTCGCGAACTGGAAATGTTCCACAGCCATAAAAATCTCACAAATCTCTAATCAACAAAATCCCGGCACTTCCTACTCAATAAATTCCCCTCCCCTCCCCATGAACTCTCTTCGAAGAAGAGCAAAAGATCACGTCATAAAAAAAACCTCAACTTTCACTTTGTCAAGTACTTCCTGAACCCCCCGAAGACAAAATAACTAGTCCAAGTAATACGATCGCTCTATTTCTGTGAAGAAAATAACTCCACTGGTCAATACAATTTTCCTTTCCCCTCCCCTCCGTACCTCACCGCCGCCCCTTCGCCCTCCCCCCCTCCCCCTCCCCCAGAGATCCCCCGCGCGTTTAATTTTCTCCGAACCGATTTGCGTGCACTGCAACGACACAAAATATGCACCAGGTCATTTCCTCGTACATAACCCAATTAAATGATTATCCAACGTATATACCATACGGTCAAGTCAAGTCGCATATTTCGTTGCAAATACATGCCATGAGATGTGTGTGTGTGTGTGTTGCCTCCCCACTACGTGGATTTTCGTGGTGGCCCCTTGGCACATTCGGGCTTTTGCGCGTGCGACTGCCTGTAACTACTTTCTCACCTACTTTCACGCGCGTGCAGGCCGATTAATGTATACGGTGAACATTTTTGAAGAAATTCCTTTTTTGGTCTCATGGTAAATTGAACTTTTTCGATTGTGGAAGTTTTTGATGATGAAGGGGGCGGAGAAGGGGGTTGAAAATGTTTGGAACGGATAGGTCAGGAAAATTTAGGGGGGAAAACACTGGTGTTGAGCTGATTTTGGACTGAAACTTTTTGAGATATTGAAGGATTTGGAATTGAGAATGATGAATATTGATTTTACGGCCTAGGCTGTAAAATCAATATTTTGTTCATAAGTACGAGGAACTTCTGTTCAAGTGATAAACAGTAATTTTGTTGAGCCTGTAGAGAATATCATAATTTTGTAAATCCTTTTTCTGCTCTAAACGGATACTTTACGGCCTAGGCCGTAAAAAGCAATTTTTGGAAGTTGTTTAGAATTCTTTCTTTAGTCCACGGAATATCCATGGGCTTTTATCTCTACAGAGAAAGTTCCATTTTACGGATTAGTTTTTGGTCCTGAACTCATAATTTACGACCTAGTCCGTAAAATTACGAACTCTAATTTGCTCGCAACGTTTGCCATTGGGGAAGTTTTTGGGGATAAAGGGGGTGGAGGAGAGAGTTGAAAATGTTTGTAATAGATAGGGCGGAAAACACTGGTGTTGAGCTGATTTTGGACTAAAACTTTTTGAGATATTGAAGGATTTGGATTTGAGAATGATGAATATTGATTTTACGGCCTAGGCCGTAAAATCAATATTTTGTTCATAAGTACTAGGAACTTCTGATCAAGTGATGAACAGTAATTTTGTTGAGCCCGTAGAGAATATCATAATTTTTTAAATCCTTTTTCTGCTCTAAACGCATACTTTACGGCCTAGGCTGTAAAAAGCAATTTTTGGAAGTTGTTTAGAATCCTTTCCTTAGTCCACGGAATATCCAAGGAAATCCACGGAATATCCGGAATATCTCTACAGAGAAAGTTCTATTTTACGGATTAGTTTTTGGTCCTGAACTTATAATTTACGACCTAGTCCGTAAAATTACGAACTCTCATTTGCTCGCAACGTTTGCCATTGGGGAAGTTTTTGCGGATAAAGGGTGTGGAGGAGAGAATTGAAAATGTTTGGAATGGATAGGTCGGAAAAATTTAAGGTGGAAAACACTGATATTGAGTTCATTTTGGACAATTCTCCGAAATACTCAATATTACGCCTAGGCCGTAAAATGAATATTTTCGTCATTAGCATAAGAATCTTCCGTTCATGTAACGAATAGCATTTTTGTTTGCATGATCATAACAAACACAACTTTACAGACCTTTTTTTCAGTCAACTCGTACTTCACGGCCTAGGCCGTAAAGAACAAATGAACAGTTCGTGAAATGATATTTCAAGCTTCAATAAATACTATTTTCAGGCGATAACAGTATTATAATTACATGAGTTAGATAATACTTTTCTCACCATGTGACATATTTTATGTGACTGGGCCGGAAGTCTATAAGCTCCATTTTTCGTCCTAGACCGTAAAACGCGCATTCAACTCCCGTAAACAATCAGTAAAATATTTTTTTTAAAGTTCTATTATGTTCCTAGGGCCATAAAAATTGTATTTTTCATATTCACATTCGTCAGAAAATACTTTTATCGTCCATGTGACATAATGTACTATTTTACCCCTGCCGTTAGCTTCAGACTCTTCCGTAAAATGACGTATAACATCCTCGTCCCAAAAAAATCCATTCAATCAGAAAATTCCTCTCCGATCGCCTATCACGCGTCCTCACACTCCCCCAAACTCTCTCGACCCCCGATCAATCGAAAATGAGCACCTCTACCTCGGGAAAGCGAGAGCTGTCGAGCGTTCTCGTTGTGTAACCTCCATCCTCCAACCAACAACATCACCCCCTCTCCTCTCCCCAACGCAAATTACTCATCTCTATTTGCCCCAATCAGAAAAATCGGACAAAAAAATTACCCAACAATTGATTCCATTTCGACCTGAACCTAACCTCAAACAATTCGTTAAATCATACCTCTCCCCCGAATTAATAAATAACGAATAATTTTTTTTGTTCACTCGGTGGCTATTTAAAGTGCATATCACCGTCTAGATTCTATTGGACGCTTGAAGGATGGTTTGGGGGGGGGGGGCAGGGCAGGGGCCGGTGGAAGGGGGAAAACGACTCGCAGGGGTTTATAGATAGCAGCGCATGGCCTAGAAACCGTGCGCGCGGCCGCTCGGTGTTTTTGACCCTTCGCCTAGCTACCGCTTCTGGGCCATTGCAACATAACTTACACGACTAGTCGCACATTTCCCCTGCCCCTCCACCGCTGCCTCTGCGGATTTTTTCTTTGTCTGCGATGTGGGAATTCAAGTTGAAGATTTTTTTTCCCTTTATTTTCCGGTGTTTTTTTGAAGTTATGGTGGTATTTATCGATTTTTCAGGGGAGGGGGAATTTTAGGTTAACAACATGGGGGCGGAACCCAATGTGCCCAGCTTGGATATGCCGGAGGAATTTGAGTTGAGAATGTTTTTTAGGTTATGATGGGGTTTTGATGAGGTTTCTTAGATTGAGGGAGTGGTTTTCGGTGATTATTTTTGAGGTTATGGGGATGCTGATGAGTGCAGGTGGTTTAGACAGCTTCTGATGCAGCTTACACACGATGAGAAAATCAAGATTAAAAATAGTTTTTTCATTACTGTGTGAAAAGTGGCATATTACGCACGCAGCGGGTGAAAAATTCCATTTTCCACACATTGTGATGAAAAAAGGGGTTTGATACTCTTGCGAGAAATGTTTTTTGATCTGTCGAAGGGTAGCACCCGCTTCCCACGAGTCAAAAAACACTTTTTCGTCACTAGTGTGCAAAATGACATTTTACGCACGCGCAGCGGGTGCGAAATCCCACTTTCCATACATTGTGATGAAAAATAGGGTTCGATACTCGTGGGAAAGGTAGTACTCGCCTTCAGCACACACCTTACACGGGTCCAAAAACACTTTTACGCACTCGTACCGAAATGTACTATTTTGTGATACCTGCCTGAAAAGTGCGCTTTCCGAAACGGTTTGGTGTGGGTAAAACGGTTGTTTTTCGCACGACGTGCGTAAAGTTCACGAACGTGTACAAAAACAACCACTTTACCCCCGCTCCTGCTCCGAACAGTGAACTCGGCAGTCCTCAGAAAAAATAGGATGTGTTACACGTGCGTGCAAAGAAGTGGAATTTTACGCACTAGTAACACAATATATACTATTTTATGATTCCTGTCGAGTTCACTTTCCGGGCGGTAGCAGGGGTGAAGTGATTATTTTTATATTTCGATGCGAGTGCGTAAAAGGGGAATTGGTATTACATACTTCCCAAACTCGAAAACTTGGAAATCACTACAGAAAAATATTGTTCCTGGGCTCGGAGGCCAACGCCACACGAGTAAAAAACCCCATCGCAACAGGCCGGAAAAATACTATTTTCCAAGGGTCAAAGAACACTTTTCCCACGAGTGTCGAATCCAATTTTTCCATCACAATGTGTGAAACGTGGAATTGTGCGCTCGCGGAGCGTTCTTAAAATGTCACTTTACGCACAAGTAATGAAAAAACGGTTTGTGCACATTAAATCGTTCCGAAACGTAAGCTTTTCCGGTAGATATCACAAAATAGCATATTATGTCACTCGGTTAGATCGCGGTTTTTCGAGCCTTGTGACAAAAAGTAGTTCTTGACGTGTGGAACGAGTGAAAAATCTGTTTTTTTTTGTTTTTTGGGGGTTATGATGCTGTTTTTTCGTGGTTACGATTTTTATTATGCATTAGCACAACAAAGGCGGCGTGGGATGGAGAGAAAATATCGCTTTAAAACTATTTCTGAAGTTATGGAAATTTTTATGAATTTGGATTCCGATGGGGGGGAGGGAGGAGGGTATTTGAGGATGGCTTCACAGATTTCAGACCTATTTTGCACCGTTCAAATGCGATGAGTAAACTCAAGCGCCGAGGATGTTATTTTTAAGGTTATGGTGATAATTGAGCGGTTAAAATTCTTGTGGTGGGAGGGGGAGGTATTGAAATATTTTGAGCTCGCGGNGCGGGGGGGGGAGGGGAAGTAGCGGTTAGGGAGAGGTGGGAGAAAATTTTTTTAAACGTGGAATTTCGTTATTTTGGTTTTCGGAGGAATTAACGGGGTAAAAGGGGTTCAAAGCTAGAAGCCCGAGGCATTTTTCGGGGAAATTTTCATGGTAGGGGAGGGGAAACGTGAGGTTTTCGAGGTTTTGAGGTGATTTAATGATAGCGAAAGTTGAGTGATTGGTGATTGCGTGTAACAGGAAACTCGTTGGACGAGTTTGAACTCTAGGAGGCCCTGATCGCACGCACCCACGTGGGATGGTGTTAGTCATTGGATTGCGTCATTTTTATGCAGTTTTTCCAAGTTCCAAGTTTTTTCGAGAGATTCAAACCGAGAGAAATATTGTAGAGTCGATCAGTGGAATTAAATAAACATTAATATGACGTATAAATTGACCTTAATTAACGAAAGAACGGGAGTGACAATTTAATTCAATTTTTTTAATTTAACCGATACCTTCAGTTGTGTATAATGTCTCTTTTATTAAAATGAATTTATTTCTGGCTGTCGACGTGAAAATTCATGACAATAATTTCATGAAAATGTCACTGACGTTTTTAATGTCACCCGCCGTCAGCCAAATGATAAATTCAATTGCCCAGTGAATAATTATAAAAATAAATCCACAATTACGAAAAATAAAAATGGCGGAATGAGGGGGTGCCGATAGCGTCACCCCAGAGCCCGGAAAATTTCCGTTCCAGAACCCTGATCGCAAACCTATTTTGCCCCAGTGATTCTCTCACAATCGAGGGCATTTTTTCCCGCTAAAAAAAATAATTTCACCGATATATCGACAAGGTTCGGGGCAAAATGGGTTCACGACCAGTGTTTTGAATCGGAAATGATTCCGGCTGTGCGATGAAATGATTTTCATCCCGAATTTCTGGAAAAATTCAACATTTATGAAGACATGAGGAATTGAACTCAATTTTTTATAAAAGTTAACGAAAAGTAAACGCAACGAATGAAAAACGATTGAATGAACGTTCCAGGTGGGAAACCATCTCCCGCAAATTTCATCCTCCCGTGAAACCAAACGAATTGATGAATCGAGTTCAAAAATAATTGCGAGATGCCAACAGACGACGCAGAATATGTCGGTCGTGGCGCGCAGTGGCAAAAGGCGAGGCGACTTTCTCTTCTACTTCGATCCAGTGGCTCTCAATCGCACTTCCTGTTTACCCCCTGCCATCAAACACCATTACTCCGACGCCTCAGCAGCGTAATGTAACGAGTTTCATTGCAGAAAGAGGACTAAACGTGCGTTGATGAACAAAAATGAGCTAGAATGAACATTTGAGTAGCGAAGCGGTAAAACGGGTTAAGTCGATTTTGACTATTGGCCAGTTTTTGACGACTATCTCGGAATCTAAAAGAGATAGAAAAATTCTTGTCATGACCTTTTTTGTAGAGTCAAGTGAGGGTTATAAAAAGGGTTATGAGAAAAATTTTGCTATCTCTCTTAGATTCTGAGATATTCATAAAAAACTGGCCAAAAGTCAAAACCGACTTAACCCGGTTTACCGCTTCGCTACTGATTTTAACTCCATCATTCGAGGATTTTTATGATATCACTGTACAGCCGGGAGAATTTCCGTTTCCCTAGTCGGAGTCATAATTGACATCCAATCGACATTAATTAATTTTTAATCCATGCATTACATTTCTGAATTTTTGACAAAATCGCTTGTCCCACCATAATTTAAAAAAAAATTTCTGAATTCATTGAATGATGGCTTTAAAAAATTCTTTGGATGTCTCCTCGACCGAGTCCGATGGTGAAGGCGACAGCTATAATCTTTGTTTTGATTTTTAGAATAATTTTCAAGGAATTTGTATTTTATAAAAATTACAATTCCGAGGATATCGTTGGATATCATGCTCTTAATTAATTCAATGATAGCTGAAAATATTAGTTTCAAAGCTACTCTGTCGAAGTTAAAAGACGTAACGATACCTATATTCATTGGTTTAATTTTTATGATGATTTTTGTAAATTTAGAATTTTTCGTAAATTGCTCTGAAAGTGGACTGTCTGATGGTTTCTTCAAATATGATGTTTCAAATTCATTCCATAATATAGATAGTATCATCCTTTCATTCGATTTATGAACGAATTTCGGAAATTATTCTCATAGCATTTAAAAGTTTGTTGATTTTCCATCTTTTGGAAAATTTACTTCCACTAATTATTTGAATAAAAAAAGGAAAAGTTCAAATTTATTCAATTATCATTAAAACGACCTACTTCAACTTAATTTCTCTCATCTATATCATTTCATATCTGAAATTTCATCAAATATTAAACTAAATTAAAAATATAACACAATTGATTAAACAAGAAATTTCATTGAATTTAATAAAATGAAATGAACCGATGAATTACATGGTATAGAAGCAGATGATGTACAAAATGGGTTCAACACCAGGTTTTGGACGCGGAAATTTTCCCGGCCATTGAATGGGGTCATTTTCGACCCCCCCATCGCTGATTGGGGGGAATTTTTGAGAACAGCAGAGCGTGCCGAAAACGGGGTGCAACGGAAAATAGTGTAAATATAGTTTTATTGGTTCGTGCCACGGCGAAAATCCATCAGCGGTAGTTCCAGTGTAGATCGTGCGTTTACGTAACGCTAGAAACACGATCGTTAGTGGGTATATACCGTAGGAAAAACGATCGAGTGCGTTAACCCCATGGCCGCAGGGCAGCTAACGACGGTGGAGGAACAAGGCAAAAGCACCGAGGCAACGGTGTTGGTTGACGATGCAACCCAGGCAATGGGGGCTTTCACTCGTTTAGCATCAGCGATCTGACGTTGACAGTGGATTAAAATAACTCGAATGCTCGTTCAACGAGAAAATCACCTACGAAATTATTTTCACAGATTAAAAAAATTTCTTTTCGTCACGCTGTGACGAAAAGTGAACTTTTCGGCACGCTCCGCGTGCCTAAAAGTCCAATTTCCGCCACATTGTGATGAAAAATATTGTTCGTAACTCGTGAAAAAATGTTTTTTAGCTCGTGGGATTATATCACTCGCCTTCGGCTCGTGATATAAACCTCCCACTCGCCAAAAAACACTTTTTTGCACTCGTTACGAAATATACTATTTTGCACTCGTTACGAAATATACTATTTTAGTTTGATTTTGAGTCTAGGCAGAAAGTAGTTCCATAGTTCCAGCCTGAACTTCTCACTTCGACAATTTGTATCCAATTCCGATTGTTTATTGAGAGCTTCAGGCAGAAGTGCCCATCGAAGTCGCAAAACAATACAGAACATGAGAAACAAACATGTATAAATATATGTATAATCCCTGAGAGAACACTGAGATAATCTCACAACAGGAGCGTGAAAATCATCAAGTTCATTCGTCAAGTAATTTTCCAAAAATTAATACGCAAAGAAAAACTCAACAATCAAATGAATCATCGCTCGCCAACATCAATAGAAAGTCTCTGAAAAATATCTCCCAGAAATATCGTGCAGCATGATCATGCGGTATCACATGATATACATGAAAATCTCGCAATAACAATAATCAATAATTAGCATCATCATCTCGCAATACATGTGACTATTTCCCGAAATGCCTCGCAACATCAATAATCAATAATTAACATCATCATCTCGCTATTCATGTGAATAATCTCTCGAGATGTCAGACAAAATCAAGCTAAATACCGTGGATATCACAAGGAAATATCAAGAAAAGGGCGCAACAATTCTATTTTCACATTTCCACGGATGGATCCAAATCACCGTTCAGTTTTTTACAATTAACTCGTAAGCCTGAACAAATTGAATAATTCGGGTTTGCTCATTGGATGAACGAGAAAATTTCCGATCCCAACCCCTGGTCATGAACCCATTTTGCCCCATTGATTAATGACACACCGACGAAAAACATTTTCGGAGCGAAAATCGTTTTTCCCGAGTGTTTCGATTATTCGTGGGGCAAAATGGGTTAATGAGCAGGGTTACGAATCGAGAATTTCCGCGGCTATCTGACGGAATTTTTTGTATTTTTTTTCTGTCCGTTGGTTTCGAAATGGCGCGTGTGTCTGCGCGGTTTTGGGGGAAAATTGAAGGGCGAGGATTTTCCCTTTCATCTCCATGGGGTTTTCCCGAGGTCGTTGCCCCCAAATGTGGGGAAAAGAGACGAATGGAGGAAGAGCAGGGGGGGTTGCGATGGCGGTGGAAGAAGGGAGAAGGGGCGCCCTTGCCCTTGGCATTGCCGCTCGATACGAATGCCCAGGGCTGTCCAAAACACAATCGAGTGGTTAAAGATCTCGACATCTGTCTGCTACTATTTTACGTACAAAAAACGGATGTTCAATGTTTAATTTATATTGGAAAACTCGGAAATGTCAAAACGAATCCCTAAATCGCATACATTTCACTCAAAAATTATGAATTTAACAGCAAAATCCACGAAAAACAATTTTTCTAACAAAAATATATAAATTTTTTTACGTTTGTTTGTTGAACGAAAATCATTCTAAAATTTTATGGAAAGAGTATTTCCTATTACTCTTAGACTTAAGAAGTTTAATTTGATTTTTTTCTCATTGAAACTTGGAAGAAATATTTAATAAAAATGAAAAAAACATTTTTTTCAAGTTTTTTTATTTAAAAAAATTAATAAAAATGCAGTATTTTTGATTAATTATGTTATTATTTTCAAATCAACTTTGATAATTCATCAATTCACCTGTTTTATTCAAGTTTCTTTGAATGAAACAATTATAAAAAAATCTAAAGAATAATTTATAAAAAGAAAAAAATGCATTCATTTTTATTATGTCGCTAATTTTTTAAATAATGTTCACCAATTAAGTAATTTTATCTCAATGTGTCCAATTGAAAAAAAAATGAAACCCACAAAATGATTAATAAAAATGAAGGCTTTTTTTAGTTTTTTAATAAAAAAATTTTTATGAATTAAATAATGTTTGTTTTAATTTCTAGAATAATTGCTGCGGGTTTCGAGACTAGTAGACTTTTGGGAATTAAAAAAAATTGTAAAGAAAAATAATGAGAAAAAGGGAATTAACATTCAATTATCCAATGTTTTTCATAATTTTTTCATTTAAAACAAATAGAAAAATACATCAATTTTAATTAGTTTACCAATTTTTATATTAATCTCTATCAATTAACTTATTTTATCTCAATGTGTCTAATTGCAAAACAACAAAACCCAAAAAAAATTAATAAAAATGAAAGGATTTTTTAGTTTTTTAATTAAAAAATTTACTGATAAAAATATTTTATAAAAAAAAAATTTGTGAATTAAATAATATTTTTTTAATTTCTGGAGTAATCGCTCTAGTTTTCGAGACTAGTAGAAACTTTTGGGAATTTGAAAAACGAATTGTTAGGAAAAATAATGAGAGAGGGAATTGTGGGGAATAAACATTTGATTATCGAATGTTTTTCATAATTTTTAATTGAAAATAATTGGTGAAGTTGTATTAATTTTAATTAGTTGACTAATTTTTATATCAATCTCCACCAATTAACTAATTTCAACACAATGTATCCAATTGAAAAAAAACACAAAACGCAAAAAATAATTGATAAAAATGAAGGCATTTTTTCATTTTTTAAAATATTGAAAAACAATTTAAAAAAAAATTGTTTATGAATTAAATAATGTTGGTTTTAATTTCTGGAATAATTGCTGTGGGTTTCGAGACTAGTAAAGACTTTTGGGAAATTGAAAAAAAAATTGTTAAGAAAAATAATGAGAGAGGGAAAATTTGATTTGAATTTTCGATTATCGAATGTTTCAATGAACGAAAATTCGATGGGATGGGCTACGTAACGTATTACGCATGCTCTCGGCCTTGCCCTTGGTCGATAGCCATCCCCCTTCAAACTGTATAAAGTACGAGACCCATACGACTCGGTTTATGTACGTGGACCTCCGGTTGTTCTCGTCTCCTTGGCTTTTGCCATACGATTGATGCATAACCACGTGGGAAATTCGTCGGACACGTGCCATCGTACGTCAAGTGAATTAAAAATATTTTTCAGAGTCAAGAGTCATGAGGAATCATGAAATTCCAAGTCCCTACTAAATTATTCAGCGAAAATAAAAAAAAATCTACGAAAAAAACAAAAAGGAAAGACATTAAAAATTAATTTATGAATTGATGGCAATTTGTTCTTTAATTGTTTGTCAATTGAAAATATTTTTTCATTGTTTTTATTGTGAATAATTGTGACAATTTGTCGAGGGTTATTCCACTCCCGCAGATTTTTAGAAATTGAAACACGAATTTTATTTCAAAACGTTGGAAAATTGATGAGGAATGATTTTTTTTTTGGCATTCGGATTTATCTTATTATAGAGTAGTTTTGAGAGGAAATGTCATAAGAACTTTTATGTAGGGAATTAAATTCTACGCTCACTCAGTACCGAGATAATTCAGGAATTAATGAGTCGGAGTGTCGTTGAACTGGAGAAAACCGATTCTAGAATTTTTGTTAATTATGTAATTATCTCGTTAATCGGGAGTGTTAAGAAAAAATGTCGTGAAACCTTTTTTGTAGCCCATAAAATTCTCTATTAAAAGTGTTTTTAGAGATTATCTTGTAAACTCACTCATTATAGAGATAATTCCCTGTTTACAATGACCAAAGAAAATCGACTTTTCAACTCATCAAATTTGTGCATCCACTTCATTTTTATTTAATGAAAAAAAAATCGTTCGTTCAAAAATAATTTCCTCGCTCAACTCAATAAAAATCCGCAGGACTTTTGAATATTCGTCCAGGCAAAAACAAGAACATTTGAATTTTCATTGAAAACTAAACTAAAATTGTTTTCAAAGTGGAAAAAAATACATTCGTTTAAAAATGATTTAAATTTTCATAGAAAAATGAAAAAAAAGAGTGAAAAAAATTTAATTGTTCAAAAATTCTCTGATTCTCAACTCGATAAAAATTCTCAGAAAATACATAAATCCCTTCAGAATACATTTAAAAAGCCTTGTGTGAAAAAATTGTCAGAAAACAAAAAAAACTTCAATTTTTATTGACAACTTGACAAAAATTGTTGCAAAGTGAAAATAAAAAACCAATTAATTTAAAAATCATTTTCTCACCTCCAACTCAATAAAAAACCTTACAACATTCCTACACGCCCCCGAATCACATTAAAATATCAAAATTTTCATCCAGAAATCGAAAAAGTTGTTTACAAAGTAAAAAACGAAATGAAAAAAAAAATCCTTGACGTAAAAAAAAAATTGTTTTCAAAACGAATAAAATCCAAACATCCAAAAAATCATCTTCTCACCCCCAACTCAAAAAAATCTCTAAAAAATTGACACCTTCCCTCAAAAATACTCAAATTTTCTTCGAAAAATCGAAAACATTATCCATAAAGTGGAAAAGAAAACGAAAAAAAAAAATCCTGAAGTGAAAAAAAAAAAGAAAAAAATCTTGAAATGAAAAACAATGTTTTCAAAACGAAAAAAAGTATATTCAAAAAATCATCCTTTCACTCCCAATACAAAAAAAAAAGATACAGTCCCTTAATAAAACACAAATTATCCAGGAGGTGAAAAAGAAAAAAAAATTCTTAAAGTGAACAAAAAAAATTTTTAAATTCTTGAAGTGAAAAAAAAAGTTTTCAAAACAAAGAAAATCACACATTCAAAAAATTATCTTGTTGCCCCCAACACACAAAAATTGACACAATCCTCCAAAAAACACTTGAATTTTTTACCGAAAAAAGCAAAAAATTGTCCGCAAAGTGAGAAACAAAACGAAAAAAAAATTCTTGAAGTGAAAAAAAAAAAGAAAAAAAATCTTGAAATGAAAAAAAAATTTCCAAAACGAAAAAATTTTTTTTTTTAAATCGTGCTGTCACCTCCCAACACAAAAGGATTGACCCAATCCCCTAAAAAACACTCAAATTACCATGGAAAAATGGAAAAAAATTGTCCACCAGGTGAAAAAAAAGCAAAAAGAATTTTCTGAAGTGAGAAAAAAAAATTGAAAAATTCTTGAAGTTGAAAAAAAAATCTTGAAATGAAACAAAATTTTTTTTATCAAACCAAAAAAAAAGCCACCATTCAAAAAATCATCTTGTCACCCCCAGCACGAAGGGATTTCCGCATTCCCCTGCAAAAGCTCGTATTTTCTTCGAAAAAAGCCGAAAAATCTTTCTCAAACCGAGAGAAAAATATTGTAAGGACGATAGTGACTGGTGAAGCCGTGTTTTACGCTAGCGTCAAGGGTGAACGACCGCAGGGNGTAAAAAAAAAATTGTTTTCAAAACGAATAAAATCCAAACATCCAAAAAATCATCTTCTCACCCCCAACTCAAAAAAATCTCTAAAAAATTGACACCTTCCCTCAAAAATACTCAAATTTTCTTCGAAAAATCGAAAACATTATCCATAAAGTGGAAAAGAAAACGAAAAAAAAAAATCCTGAAGTGAAAAAAAAAAAGAAAAAAATCTTGAAATGAAAAACAATGTTTTCAAAACGAAAAAAAGTATATTCAAAAAATCATCCTTTCACTCCCAATACAAAAAAAAAAGATACAGTCCCTTAATAAAACACAAATTATCCAGGAGGTGAAAAAGAAAAAAAAATTCTTAAAGTGAACAAAAAAAATTTTTAAATTCTTGAAGTGAAAAAAAAAGTTTTCAAAACAAAGAAAATCACACATTCAAAAAATTATCTTGTTGCCCCCAACACACAAAAATTGACACAATCCTCCAAAAAACACTTGAATTTTTTACCGAAAAAAGCAAAAAATTGTCCGCAAAGTGAGAAACAAAACGAAAAAAAAATTCTTGAAGTGAAAAAAAAAAAGAAAAAAAATCTTGAAATGAAAAAAAAATTTCCAAAACGAAAAAATTTTTTTTTTTAAATCGTGCTGTCACCTCCCAACACAAAAGGATTGACCCAATCCCCTAAAAAACACTCAAATTACCATGGAAAAATGGAAAAAAATTGTCCACCAGGTGAAAAAAAAGCAAAAAGAATTTTCTGAAGTGAGAAAAAAAAATTGAAAAATTCTTGAAGTTGAAAAAAAAATCTTGAAATGAAACAAAATTTTTTTTATCAAACCAAAAAAAAAGCCACCATTCAAAAAATCATCTTGTCACCCCCAGCACGAAGGGATTTCCGCATTCCCCTGCAAAAGCTCGTATTTTCTTCGAAAAAAGCCGAAAAATCTTTCTCAAACCGAGAGAAAAATATTGTAAGGACGATAGTGACTGGTGAAGCCGTGTTTTACGCTAGCGTCAAGGGTGAACGACCGCAGGGGCACTAGGCTTCCTACCCCCTCGTGGGGTTGAAGTAAGTGAGACAACCGCAAGATTCTCTCCACCAACGGGAGAAAGAGAGAAACCCATTGGATCAATACGGGGCCACGTGGTTCCGAGGCACTAGTGACGGCTCCGTACTGTTCTCACCAGTGTTCATCCCCACTCCTAACATTTTCAAAACAAATACAAAGCCCTTTGTTTATAGTTATTCCCGTTGTACACTAACCTTTGTTAATAATCAATTGAAATACTGACTATCCCCATTCCCTAATGATCAATTATTTCGAGTCCTGGGGGTGGGAAAGGGCCGCGGGGGGGGGGGGGG
>NW_021680367.1:1342315-1366538 GCF_001412515.2 Diachasma alloeum | reverse complement strand
GGGGGGGGGGGGGGGGGGGGGGGGGGGTGTCATTCGATGGCCGGAAAAATTTCAGATCCAAACCCCTAGTCATGAATCCATTTTGCCCCGCAACTCCCTCAAACTCGTCGAAAAAACGCTCCTCCGAGCGGAAATTTCAATCGTCCACTGCGGAAAAACCACCGGGGCAAAATGGGTTCAAGACCAGGGTGTTGGATCGCAAATTTTCCTGCCCAAGCACCCCCAAATTTTCAATTTTTTACGTTCATTATGTCGTTTCTAGAATTTTTAGAAATGAAGGAAATAGAATTTTTAGAAATAAATGAATTGATCATTGGTTGGAGGTCTGATAATACATTGCACACCCCTGATTCCGAGTCTAGGTCGGTCATTCACCCCCAGCAGCATCCCCAACACTCCCCCCCCACTCCGCCACCCCACGTTCCCTTCCCCTCGGGGAATATCACCCGCCCTCCGACTCTCTCGTGTGGATGACGTCAGTCACTGAATATCCCTCGTCGCCACCCCTCGCGGCCCCGTGCGCGCACATCGACTGATTTTCCCATTTGGTTTTAGCGAGAAAAAAAAATGTAAACAAAAATTATCTCGGAAAATGAATCGGTGAAAATTGGCTTGAGCGGGAATTTCACCGGATTGCGATGGATTTTGAGGTTTTTCTGGTGTCAGTGAACGTGCAACTGTTCGGTGCGCGCTGTACCAACTGTACATTGAATTGTAGTGAAAAGGGAAATTTACGTTTGAACGAGTGAATTGAGAAGTTGAGTTACGTGCATCGATTACGCGCGCTCTAGTTTACTTACACGTGATAATTTCAGGTGCGTGCAACAATATTTTTTTTTACACTGGAGGTTTTTTCATTTGTTGTAGCTTGAGGTTTATTTGTTATGTTTGGAAAACTATTGGAGCGATTTGAAAAGCCCATTCAGTCCTAAACCCATTTTGTTGTTTATGATATGAAAAACAGAATGTTTTTTTGATTAACGATTTAATGAATTAAGTTCTCCTCATGTTCTCTACTGTTTGTAAATATAAACATGTCGATTACGTCGAAATACCTCGGAGTTACCCTTGACAAAAAGCTCTTATGTATCACACACATTAACATCGCGAATGAAAAAGCAAAAGCCATCATGGCTAGGCTCTACTATCTATTTAAAAACAAATCCCTGTCGACACAAGCTAAACTCAAATTGTATAAGGCACAGTCAGGCCGGTAATAACCTATGGCTGCCCCGTCTGGCATAATGCAGCCCCCACCCATATCGTCAAATTCCAAGTTACTCTAAACAAATATCTCCATGTTATCAATAATGCCTACTATGGCAGCCCTATCTCCTCCCTCCACATTAGATCCAACACAGAAATGATCCACTACTTCATAAATCGCATTGCAGACTATTTCGAAGTGAATCTTAAAAATCATTCAAATTCATTAATAAATAACATCAAGCCTCGCTAAATTCCAAGATGGTCAACTGGCCATAGTTGATGTGTCACCAAAATATTCAAGATACAGTGGACTCTGGTTAGAGGCATATTGGTTAGTGTCGAACTTCCCCTGAATTTTTTTGTCCCGCCGCTCGAGCGCTTCCCCCACTCTGTCCCCACGCAAGCCGGAGAGTAAACACTCCAATATTTTCTTCAAATTGCTATTGTCTTCCGATTCCAGTAAAGACGAAAAATAAAATATTCTGCATTTGAATTGTAGATGAAAAAATTTAGTCCACTTCTGGCTGTTATGAGGGGAGGATCTCGTTTTGTTGGCATAAAATTAATTCGAAATTGGATTAAATAAAATAATGAAGGGAGGTAAAGAAAACGACTGTAACATTTTTGATTCACATGGTTCGTTAACTCCAGAAGAAATATCTGTTCTATGGAATGTTAGGTACAAAGCTTCTGTGATCAAATATAGTCAATGAAATTAAAAATATTGATAATAAAAAAATCGTCTGAATCTATATGAATATTGTTATTATAGTTGAAACTGTGAACTAAAGTTTATCATTAAAATAAAGTGTTGAATTGAGAGAGAAAAGAAATAGTATTTTTCATTTTATCGTTCCTAGTTTTCTCGGAAGTCGGATTCGGCGTGAGCGCGTAGTGGGGGCAGGGAAATAGAGTCGAATTCTCCGAATTCACTTCCCCTATCCTGCAAAACAGTCAACTCTAACCAGAGTCCACTGTATAGGGTTTTTCACTGTTCGATTTTTCCTACTATTAGCATGCATTCTATTTTGTAATTCTCCCCTATTGTTAAACTGCCAAATTATGTTGAATAAATGCCTTTGAATTACTTTTATCTTCATGATTCACCAAGTTCATCATGCTCTTCACCTCTAAATGTCTATACAAGCCACAAGTATCAAAGAATAATGATATAAACATTTCGAAGAAAGACGAAATACCTCGGAGTTACCCTTGACAAAAAGCTCTTATGTATCACACACATTAACATCGCGAATGAAAAAGCAAAAGCCATCATGGCTAGGCTCTACTACCTATTTAAAAACAAATCCCTGTCGACACAAGCTAAACTCAAATTGTATAAGGCATCAGTCAGGCCGGTAATAACCTATGGCTGCCCCGTCTGGCATAATGCAGCCCCCACCCATATCGCCAAATTCCAAGTTACTCTAAAAAAATATCTCCGTGTTATCAATAATGCCTTCTATGGCAGCCCTATCTCCTCCCTCCACATTAGATCCAACACAGAAATGATCCACTACTTCATAAATCGCATTGCAGACTATTTCGAAGTGAATCTTAAAAATCATTCAAGTTCATTAATAAATAACATCAACAGTTCATAACCAGTAAAAACATTTCCATCGTTTGATTCCGTCATATTGCTCGCCCGATTGCATGCGATTTCGAGTGGAGCATTGAACTCTCCACCAATTACCCCGAAGCATTCGCATCTGACGAAGGGACCACCTTAGACGGTGGCATTAATGAAAGTCACGGAGAAAGGTCAACGTCGGAGGAGGAAGTGGTTTACAACACAAGTCTTTGTAATGCGACACGCACTTTCTATATTTAGAAACGTGGAAAGCCAGTTTTAGGGAGCAACTTGAGTCGAAAATAAATATTCTCGGTGATTAATCAGTTTTGGGCGATAACTGCGATCTGCATGAGGGGGAAAATTGTCTCGATCGCGGGAATACTTCCGGTTAGAAACGCTACGGGACAACCTGCTCTGCCTCGGTTCATCACACATCGAGTTTATTGATAAGATTTTTTCTTACTCGCCTCGTTTATTTGGGAGGAGCTTCCTCTTTTTCATTCAAATTTAAAATGTGTTATATTTTCTGCACTCACAAATGCATTATAAAATTTAATGATACGTTGAAAACAAAAATCAATCAGTGAATCATTACGTCATTTCAATCAATTAATGATTACGCTGAAACTAAAAATAAACAAGGGAAGGCTTATGAATCAATTTTTTACAAAAGTGAACAATCTTTCTCGGTTATTCAGAAAATCCGCGAATTCTTAAGAAAACTAAATAATCCTATTCTAAAAATTTTCTAAATTTATCGCGAATGAAAATTCGAAAATTGCTTTTGTATTGCATATAGTATATTTCTTTTTGTAAGTAAATTAGCAATATGCTTCCGAATGGTTATTTTGCACATCATTTCCTTCTATCATGTATAATTCATTGTTCATTTAATTTTATTAAATTGAATAAGATTTCTTTTCAACTAATTTTGTCAGATTTTCAACTCAGTTGAATGTTACCATCATCATTATTCCATTATCTCTTTCTTCTATACAACTGATCGTCTTTTTTACGGTTCTATCTCTCCCCTCGGCCCTTCGATAAAATGTTAATAGAAAAATTTTATTTATACATACTTGAATGAATTTCAAACATCACATTTGAAGAAACCATCAGAAAGCTCACTTTCAGGGAAATTCATGAAAAATTCCAAATTTTCAACAATCATCATAAAAATCAAATCAACCAATATAACTAGGGGAGCATGGGGCAAAATGAAACAGTGGGAAAATCTCGTCATCTAAAGGAGATAGGACATTTTTGAAGAGGACCTCTTTTGTAGCTTGTAAAATTCTCTACAAAAAAGGTTTCTATGAAAATCGTCCTATCTCCCTTAGATCACAAGAATTTCTTGCTGTTTCATTTTGCCCCACCGTCCCCTATCGTAATCATCTTTTAACTTCGACTTAATGGCATTGAAACAAACATTTCAAGCTATGATTGAATTCATTTGAAGCATGATATTCAAAGATATCCCCGGAATTCTGATTTTCAAAAAATACAAAATTTTTGCAAATTTTCAAAAAAATCAAAATAACGATTATTGCTATCGCCTTCATCTTCCAACTCGGTCAAAAGGGCATCCAAACAAATTTTTTAAGCCATCACTCAATCAATTCAGAACATTTTTTTTAGTTATCGTGAGACAACTGTTTTTCGAAAAAAATCGAAAATTAAAAAACTAATCGACGCATTAAATTTCAATCAACGGCGACCGATAGGGCTCAACAATACCTACATTTGAAAGAAGAATCAATTCCATCCGTTCAAAGCTTCTATTCGGAAGCAAAAATCAAACTATTTAATTCAAATTCTTCATTTCTCCCAGTGCAATCTCCAAAAATAATTTCAACCTTCAAAATGACCTCATTTTTTCAGCCCTTGACCTTTCACATCGTCACCCCCTCTCGACAAATTTTAACAGACTCTCTCCCACTGAAGATTGAGACCTCCCTCTCCCCCTTCCAGCAGTTGAACGAGATTTGCACGAGAGTGAAAGGCCACAGTTGGCTCTCGTGTAGTGCACGACGAGACTCCTGTGAAAACGAAAGGATTTCGGTGCACCCCTCCCCCTCCCCTCCCTCCGGCGTTCGGCTGCGACTGGTGTACGCCGTGAGCGCTACACGTTCGCTTCCGTAACTTTCACCATTGTTGAAAAAACGAGCAAGAGAAAAAGAGGGATTGAACAAAAAAAGAAAAGACTGAAAAAATGGTGGAAATTATTGCGACGTCGCGCATGCGGGCATTGAACTCTCCAGTTGATTTTTTGAAGGGAGAACATTAATTTTTCCCTCAACAATCACAGGAGAAATATTGACACCATGAAAATAGACTCAATTTTCCATTTTCACATCTGTAATAGATGAAAGTTTCGTGAAGTTTAGTGATGCCGCGAGAGACTTTACGAGACAATACTTTGGAGAGATGGTCTCGGTCTCAATGGACATGGAAATCTTTGGTCTCGTGTCAGTCTCGAAATACGCAGTCTCCACTCCTCTCGTGAGGACTCCGAGTCAATTTATCGTATCTCTTCCATTTTTCGACTTGAATATGGATTTTAAATTCTGGAAAACCGAGAAAATTCCCCAGTTTCTTAGAACATTCTAGGCAAATTGTCTCTTCAATTGATTTTTTGGAAGGAGAAAATTGATTTTTCTCTCATCAATCACAGGAGAAATATCGGCACCATGAAAATAGACTCAATTTTCCATTTTCACATCTGTAATAGATGAAAGTTTCGTGAAGTTTAGTGATGCCGCGAGAGACTTTACGAGACAATACTTTGGAGAGATGGTCTCGGTCTCAATGGACATGGAAATCTTTGGTCTCGTGTCAGTCTCGAAATACGCAGTCTCCACTCCTCTCGTGAGGACTCCGAGTCAATTTATCGTATCTCTTCCATTTTTCGACTTGAATATGGATTTTAAATTCTGGAAAACCGAGAAAATTCCCCAGTTTCTTAGAACATTCTAGGCAAATTGTCTCTTCAATTGATTTTTTGGAAGGAGAAAATTGATTTTTCTCTCATCAATCACAGGAGAAATATCGGCACCATGAAAATAGACTCAATTTTCCATTTTCACATCTGTAATAGATGAAAGTTTCGTGAAGTTTAGTGATGCCGCGAGAGACTTTACGAGACAATACTTTGGAGAGATGGTCTCGGTCTCAATGGACATGGAAATCTTTGGTCTCGTGTCAGTCTCGAAATACGCAGTCTCCACTCCTCTCGTGAGGACTCCGAGTCAATTTATCGAATCTCTTCCATTTTTCGACTTGAATATGGATTTTAAATTCTGGAAAACCGAGAAAATTCCTCAGTTTCTTAGAACATTCTAGGAAAATTGTCTCTTCAATTGATTTTTTGGAAGGAGAAAATTGATTTTTCTCCCATCAATCGCAGCAGATATATTCATTAAATATAGGTTCTAAATTATTGAAAATCAAAATTATTGATTAAAAATATTAAATATTAAATATTATCGTAAAGTTCTAAGAAAATGTCTGCTTTTTTTTCATTCGAGAAAAATGTAGAAAATTATTCAGTTTTCTGGAGAATTCTGGAATTTTCTGAATAATTCAAGAAAGTTGTTCATTTTTCTAGAAAATTGATTCATAACATTTCCCTTATTTTTCAATAATTACAAGTATTGATCAGATCACTGTCAAACGTAAAAGGTAATTGTTCAAAGATTCAACATTATTCATTAATTTTTCACTTATCGTTCATCTTTGTCATAAAATTTACTACATTTTCAATTTGAATGTAGGGAAGGAAGCTTCTCACAAGTAAATGACAGTATTTTTAAGTATAATTCAATTTTTTAAATTGATTTATCATTTTATTTTATTACTCTATTTATTTATTTATTATTAAATTTCAACTTTTTTTTCAATTTTAATTTTGTCTTCTCATATTTCCCCAAGTAATGGGGCAAAACAGGTCTACAACAATTGTATCAAACCGGAAATATCCCTGGCGAGGGTCACGAGGGTCATTAAGAACACCTATTGCATCATCCCTCCACAAATTTCGCAATTTCACAGAAAAAAAATAAAAAGAACAGAAAATAAAATAAAAGAGAAACTTTTATTATTTCACTCCATTTTTCTGTCTCTCATTGAATGGACAAATAATTCACTGCAAGTAGAAATAGTACACCGAGTGGTGATGAGAACCGTATTATGGGAATATCCACCCGAGGTCGCCAACTTTCTCTTCAGCGAATGAAGATTCAAACGTAATCATCTGTTTGGTTGAGGGATCGAAGGAGCGGGGGAAGTATGTGCATGTGAACAGGGAAGCATTCCCGGGGTTAAACACATTTTCTCACTTATACGTGAGTAATAACAAATGTCTGTCCTCTCCCAATTTCCTCTCAATCCCAACTTCAGGCTTCGTATTATAAAAAAAAAAAAAAAAAGATAGTTCACAAAATAAAGACTTGACAAAAAAATGATCCAACAATTTGGAGGCTCAAAACACTAATCAAAAACCCATTTTGCCCCATTAATTCAGAGGTAATGGAGAAAAAAAATTCGTTTAAATGAAAACAAAATTTCAGTTGTATCTTCCGAAAGACTGGGGCACAATGGGTGCACGACCAGGGTTTCTAACCGGAAATTGCCCTGGTAATAGATAGAAAATATTGTAAATTGAGGATGAGGAGAATTGAAACGATTGGGCATTGCAAAATGCACATTCGCGAGGCTACGATCGGTTTTATTGCACCTCGGGTCGAGACACAACAAGATAGTGCGGAAGAGACACACGGGGGAAAGCGTGTCGGCATTAATTTTCCGCCTGCTGACGCTTCCATTCAATCTCGAGTTTATTGTTGTTTCAACGTTTGTTTATCAGCGTGTGATGGTAATATTAGTTAACCATTTTTTCTCGCTGTTTCGCAGTAATTTTCATTGAATAATCCGTTCATCATGTTGTTATGACAACAATAAGGCTTTTGAAGGGGTCAGGGGGGGGGCGTATTGTTGATAGTTAATGAAAATATGAATATGATCGACCATCAAACAATTTTTGTCACACACAAATCAAAATCTTTATAAAAAATGTGAAATAATGAAAATTGGATTTTGGCGATTTTACAAAATGTCCAGTATCTTGGCAAGTTTTATGGATGGGAGGGAGGGGGTGGTCTCATTCGGCGGTCGGGAAAATTTCCGATCCAAAATCCTACAATTGACCCTATTTTTCTCCATTATTTCTTGAGATAACGGAAAACATTTTTTTCCTGATCAAAAACTAATTTTTCAAGTGTTGGGGTGACTAGTCGAGTAAAAGGGCTTCAAAGCCAGAGGTTTTCATCGAGAGTTTCCCTGGCTTTCGTATGAAGGCACCTGCATCATTCAATTGTCAATGGTTTTCGAGAAAATGGAAAAAAAACGTGGTGCATCCTTAATTGATCGGACGCATAATGAGAAGATTCATCTTCATCGCTTCAACTTTCCGGTTGTTCCCAATGAATAATTCGGTGATGCATTAATTATGAGGACGACGAGCTCATTAACAACTTCATGAACTAATTAACGAGTTTATTAATTGATTAGTTGAATATTAATTCGCGTTATTGACTCCCGAGTGTTGAATTGAATGAGAAAAACGGATGGCATTGAAAAATCCTTGCTATCTATAATTAATGCATGTTAATTATTCTTTATTGATCATATTAATTTTGTTAATAGTACTCATGAGAATAATTAATGAATAGAGCATTGAATTATACAGTGGTTTAGGCTGTCTATTATTTGTGCATACACCATGTAGCCCCCGAAAATGATAAAGTCGTCTGGCACGTGGGCACGAGGCCAAGGTGTCTATTTTCTGGGCATCGTGGCCTCATGGGATACCAACAGACTGGACAAAACGTGCGGTGTACAAACATCACACTTACCCATTCTATTTTTGATTATTTAACGAACCAAATAACTTGATGAAAGCCATCACTTCTGGTAATTGAGAAGTACACGAAAAAATTGATCCTGGAAAAAATAAAAATTGCGGACTGAATATCGGTTCATTCCATAGCGGGGGAAAATTCAGCTGAAAAACTCACCCTGACGGCCCTTTTCACCCCTGGGGTCATTATCGACCCCAGTCACCATTTTGAATTATTCTAAATACAGGATCACAAATAATCTCATTGAATAACCAGGGAAATTTCCGGTGAAAACCTCACCATGACGACCTAATTTGACCCTGGGGTGACAAATAACCCCAGCCCCTCCCCTCCAAAATCACATTCCGCTAGGACTCCCAAGCCTCGCCCTAGGCTACTGCAAGGTCATCTAGTCCCTAGCCCACGCCTGGTCCCAGCCCTGTTAACTTCTGGGAACATTCACGACATAGTTTTCTCAAAACTTAACCACAACTTGAAGAAACACAACCCCTCGAATCAGAGACCGACAGGGTTAAACGGCAGGGTCATCTAGTCCCTGTTTAAATTATTTTGGGTAAACTGTCCCTGGTTAAACTGTCACGCTGCTTCCTAATCTCATACTGCCCCTACTGTGGTAGGCCTCTCAAGTCTCCGTAAATCACAATAGGGTCATCTGGCTTTTGCCTAGCTCACGCCAGGGTTCCCCAGCGCCTCTCTAGCCCTCCAAACCGTCACAGTATAGTCTCCTCAAACCATCACTAGCCAAAAATAATCAGATCATAGTATTGAACGCCAGGGTTATTCCCCTGCCTGAACACCCTGGCCTAGCCCCTGCCTAGGCTGCGACTAGCCTCCCCATCTCGTGCCTAGACCACGAACCTTCCTCCTATCCAAGCTCCCCCAGGGCCCCTTAATCTCTCCTCAAACTCCCACAAGGTCATCCTGCCCTGCCTAGGCTGCTATAAAGTTCCAGCCCATGTCTAGGCTGCCACCGGGTTCCAGTCCCTGCCCATCCCAACTATCCGGAAAAGATTTTTTTCCACTTCCAAAATCTTCGCAAACCATCACTAGCCAAACCTGATCAGATCATAGTATTCAATGACAGGGTTATTCCCCTGCCTGAACACCCTGGCCTAGCCCCTGCCTAGGCTGCGACTAGCCTCCCCATCTCGTGCCTAGACCACGAACCTTCCTCCTATCCAAGCTCCCCCAGGGCCCCTTAATCTCTCCTCAAACTCCCACAAGGTCATCCTGCCCTGCCTAGGCTGCTATAAAGTTCCAGCCCATGTCTAGGCTGCCACCGGGTTCCAGTCCCTGCCCATCTCAACTATCCGGAAAAGATTTTTTTCCACTTCCAAAATCTTCGCAAACCATCACTAGCCAAATCTGATCAGATCATAGTATTCAATGACAGGGTTATTCCCCTGCCTGAACACCCTGGCCTAGCCCCTGCCTAGGCTGCGACTAGCCTCCCCATCTCGTGCCTAGACCACGAACCTTCCTCCTATCCAAGCTCCCCCAGGGCCCCTTAACCTCTCCTCAAACTCCCACAAGGTCGTCTCGCCTCTGCCTAGGCTGCCACAGGGTTCCAGCCCCTGCCTACCCCAACTATCCGAAAAAGGGTTCACTTTCCACTTCCACTAGAAACAACAAAAAAAAACACAAACTCGAACGTCTGGTTACCACCGCCTCTCCTCAGTTGGTGCCCGCGCGCTTTTACCGCCTCCACCACCTCCCCCCCCTGCCCCTGCCACCCCACCACCCCCCCTTCAATTGCGCTGTATGCACCGACGTTTGTCCGTGNCCCCCCCCCCTGCCCCTGCCGCCCCCCCTTCAATTGCGCTGTATGCACCGACGTTTGTCCGTGGCCGCTGTCCCAGTCGTCGCCCTACTTTGTCCAAGCAAACGTCCGCTCGGGATAACGTACTGTACCGACTCATACCCCGGTACTCAACTCACCCCCCAAATGACCCGAAAAATAACAACAAATGACTTTAAAAAATAAAACAACTGACATTATTACTTTTTTAATTTTGCAATTTGGACTCTTCTCTCGTCGCGGGTGGTAGTAATTTTTATTAAGTACTCTGCATTTTTTTAAATTGTTGTTAATGTGAGTGAGTTTGAACACGTGGGACCTCTTACACCCACTGACGCATCACTGCCAAGTTTATAATTTTTTATTGTTTAAACAATTGAAAATTTGTTTAAATTTTCAATGCTTTATCATTTTCATCATTCGATTGAAATAGTCAGGGATGAATTTCGAAATTTATAACATTGTAAAGAAATTGTTTATGAAATTTAAACAACAATCCAGCGATTATTAATTATTAATTATAAAAAAAAAATTCAAACTTTTCTTTTCATGTAAAAATGCCGCTTTAGTTTTGAAAAATTGGGGGGATCGAGTGTCAAGATTATAAACATTTTGTTTAAATAATACTGCCACAGTGTAATTATTCACTGCCACTGTCAATATGAATAAATAAATAAATGAATGGAAGGATATGAACAATTGAGGATAGCTGCAACGAGTGTCGAGTGAACGTCCTGTTCGACGCAAGGACATTACTGTGTTCATTATTATTATGTTGATTATATCGTGAGGATGAACAATAAATCAATGACTGATTTGTTTACAACAATTTGAATGATCACTGCCCTGGGAATTTGCTCAGTATTGAAAAGTCGAAAAAAAATAAACATCGGATTGGAAATTTTATGGATTAAGTGATGACACCGAAAATTGAGCAATTGTTTATAATATTTGAGTGCAATAATTTCTGATTAATTGATTATTGTTTTGTTGAACGTGTTGAGTGTTTTGAGATACTCTTCAACGTCGAGTGCGTTAATTACGTTTAAATCCAGAGGTTATTGTGAAGAAGTCAATTTTTTACAATTTTCGATGTCTTGAACAGCAAAAAATGTGAGTTTTATTTGTTTATTAACATTATTACAATTTTAATTGATTGAAATAAATCAGAAAACAATCAAAAACAGAAGAAATGGATTTTTTACTTGATGTGATTATCTAGAGAATTGATAATTTCAGGGAAAAATTTTAACAATTCATTGTTTTTATGAATTATTAATCAAATAATTAATTAAATACACGATAAATATAATTATCCAGAAAAAAATATCACAGCCCTAGCTGGGATTCGAACCCAGGACCCTCTCACTATCGCGTCTCGTATTTTTTTTTTTGTTTTCCTAAGTTTTTTTATTCAACAGTCATTATTTACATATATTTACAAGGCTTAAAAACTAGGATAGAAAAACTTTCTTTATCGCTATTTTATTTGTATTTAAATTTTTGGTCCATTAGTGACTCTCGCATTTAATTTTTTAATAATGTTTTAATTTCTTAATAAAATTATTTTTCCTAATGGAATTTTTACGCATTTGTTAATGCTGTTTGAATTTAAATTCGATATGAATTTTCATGTGCCTAAAAAAAAGTAAATTATTAAATATAACAAATGCTACATGTAGAAAAAAAAAAGGGCACAACAGTGTATCCGCAGGGGGGTTTTTGAAAAAGAAGTAATTACTTAAATTACCTGTGATGAGTCTTTTTAAAATTGGCTCATGTAATAGATTTGAGAAACAAAAAGGGGGATTAAACTGCCTCCCTTTATTTGATTCTCTTGAGTGGTTTAAAGCTTTATCGCGTCTCGTATTCTTCCAACTGAGCCATTGCGAGCTACTACACGATAAATATATTTTCACAGTAAAACTCTACGAATTTATTTATAAAAAATTGAATTATGATTATATTTAAAAAGCATAGCAACAAACCGATTTTTCACATGACGATAAATTTGGGAATATCTCGATAACGAGGGGTCTTAGGACAAAATGGCATAAAAACTTTATTGTAGAAAATTAAATTTCGTATAAAAAATGTTGAATAACATTTTGTCCTAAAACCACTCATCACCGAGATAATTTACCAATTGAAAAAATATTCTAAAGCTCAAGTTTCAAAACGGGACAAGACAATAGTGTATTACATCACTAGGTCTACAAAGTATTTTGCGGCTCACACGAATTGAAAAATACTTTTCTGTCGTGTAATGTACAATTTTTTTTCCAAGGCCCTTAAAACGTGTTCCAAACGAACGAAGTGAGGTTAGAATCGCGATTTATCAAAGCTGCAGTTACATCAATCGATTCATCATGATAAATTCGCTAATATCTCAATAACCAATAAGTTTACGACGAATTGTTATGAAACCTTTTTTGTACAGAATTAAATTTCCTACAGAAGAGCTTTAGTCACTCTTCCTCCTAAAACCACTGATTACCGAAATAATTCCTCGCTTAACGATCATCTCCAACCGCTCCGTATGCCTAAGTTGTTCACCTTCGGTTTTGCATTTATTTTTTACATCGCTTTATTTATTTATCAACCGTGAAATCATTCTTCGGAGTGTGGGGAAAGGTCTAGGTCATTTCGGGGATTTTATGAGACTTCCGTATGTCACCATAAATTCACTCCGTCGATTTCAAGTGCTGTTCAGGGTCTTTTCGATAGTTTTGTTATTTTTGTAGAGTTCTTAGATGATTTTTTAGCTTATTTTTGTCTGAGGGCCGAAGGGAGGGGATTTCAAGGTCAATGTCGGCGGAAATTTCGAAGATCTACCGATTTTTATGTCAACAAACCCATCACACATCTTATTCCTCTTATTCCTCTTCTTTTCACGAAATATTCAATATCTTGAGAAATAGTAGAGATCAACGAATAAAAAATGTCTCCGTCGGAAGCCAGAAAAATTTCCGATCCAAAACCCCACAACTGACTCAATTTTCCTCAATTATTTCTCCCCATATCGCATAAAACGTTTTCCATGTTGATAAACACCTCGTCCCGAATATTCATAGAATAACCGGGGCAAAACGGGCTTAAGACCAGGGTTTTGGATCGGAAATTTTCCCAGCTTTTTAATGATATCATTTTTGGGCTCAACCCCCGCATAGTTGTCGAGAAATTGAGACTATTGTCAATGATTTCGAAATGTTCTTGAGAATAAAAGAAAAAATATTCAGTTTTAGGTGTGAAAATGATAAAAAATTATCTGAAATTCGGAATTTTTTCATCACTGGGTCATTCTCTAGGACATTTGAATAAGGCACGTAAATAATAGTGTCGTAATAACGAACCGGATGACGTGCCTGAGACGCGTACACATAGTACTACACTTGGAGGCCACAAGAATCAACAGTGCGCACGCGTCAAACGCCAGTGCATTGGGATAGGTCGTGTTCATGCCTAACGCTGTGCGAATTTTTCGCCCTCATTTTTTTTTCCTCCTACTCTATGGACTCTAGAATTTTTCCTCCATCCTTGATTTTTATTATCATCAATTTATGAATTACTTCTGTCCTTCTTCCAACATGTGGCATTGACGAAAAATGTTGAAAGAACTTCGAAGATCAATTTGGTGATCTCATAGTGTGTCCCTGACACCACGAGAATGTCAAAGATCGGTTGCAGAACCTCATTCAAGGATTATTTTAATGACGGAAAGTTTTTTTTTCCGTTTGTTGAACGTGTGCAGCTTTTCGTTGAACAATTCGTGTTTTTTTATTATTTTTGGCAGGATGAAAGTTTGATTTTGGGGTGATTTGGGGATTAGAGAATTTTTTCAATTTTCAATTGGAAAAAATTTGAGGCAGAAATAAAACATTGAAACTAATTTACAAAACATTTGATATTTTTATTACTTTTTTCGATTTTTTTTATATAAAAACTAAAATGAAAATGAGAAATGGAAGAAGATGAAATTCGACAAGAAAAAAATTCTTAAGTCAATGTTTTAGTAATAATTAATGTTTTTAATGATATTTTCAGTATGAAAATTACATTTTTTGGTGATTTTGGTTTTTAATAGCTCGTGTTTAAACAAGACTTTCAATTTTTGAATAAAAAAAAATGGAGTGAAGAATTGAAATCTTGAAACTAGTTGAAAAAATATTAATTATTAGTGCTTAATTATATTTTCAATATGAAAGTTATATTTTTCAAATGATTTTCATTCTTGATATTTCGTGTTTACATTTTTTTCCAATTTTTAAACACAAAATAATGATTCATTTTAAAACATCGTTATTTTTTTCTTTAAAAAAATTGAATAAAAAAATTGAAATGGAAAAAATATTGGCCTCCGCCAAAGAAAAATTTTAATTCGACATTTTAGTAACAATTAATGTGTTTAATCACATTTTCACGATAAAAATTATATTTTTCAGATGATTTTGATTTCTTCGTTTTTAAAAGGATTTTCAATTATAAATAAAAAAAATAGAATTAATAATGAAAATAAGGATCGGAATAAAATAATCAAGGTTTACTTATCTTCATTGAAATTTGAAAAATAATAAAATAATTGATAATATTGAATTTTATTAAATATTTAATTGATAATTCATTTAATAATTAAAAAATTGTCGAGTAATATCAAGCAATTGACTAATTCAAAATGTAACATTATTTAAAATCTATGATTATGCCGACATTTAAAGGAAAATATTAAAACTCATTGTTAAAAGATATTTAAAAAAAATGAATGAAAAATCAATAAAAAAATATTGGCATTCGCCAAGGAGAAATGATTAAACCAACATTCTAGTACGCGGAAAAGTGATTCACACACTGAGTGCAGTATAAAAATAATAACAAACACTTGAAAAACAGTAAATATATTGCACATGTAATTGGCTTTGGGATCTTGTCGGAAATTCCAACAAGATCACGGACACATGCGTCAACATGACAAATGTACAATTTTCTGCATCAACAAGGACGTCTGATTTGTATCGGTACGAGGAATCCTCTAAATATCTCAACGATTAACACTGAAAATTGATTTATTTATCGATTCAGGAAGAGGTTTATTCTAATCGAGACATTGAAAATTGCATTTTCCAAGGTTTTTCGAGTTGATTATCAGTTTTTTTTTTTCATTCAGGAAAAAAACTTGAGTCCATTAATTTCTTCTAGAATTTTTATTTCTTTGATTACTAAGAAACATGGAGGCAAAGCGGGTCGTCCATTAATTATTTGAGATGATAAAGTCCATTATTAGAATCAAAAGGGCAAAATTTAAAAAAAACGTAATTTTTTGTTGAAAATTTTTGTTTTTGCGATTAGTTTTAAACACATGGGGCAAAATGGGTTATCGAAAATTATTGTATGTTATTTCAAGGTCGATTTCAGAATCAATAGGGCCAAACCTGATGAAAAAAATTGAGTTTTATAATTTTTTTTGGTTTTTTTCATAATTTTTTAAATGATGGGGCAAAACGGATCGTTATATTGAATTTTCCATTGAAAATTTTTCAACCTATTGAATGATATTGATTGTATATAATTTTCAATGTCGATTTCCGAATCAGAAGGGCGAAACTTGAAAAAGAAATCAATTTTTATTGAAAATTTTTAGTTTTTTTAAATAATTTTTCAAATCGTGGGGCAAAATGGGTTTTGACTATTAATTTTTTTCATTGAAAATTTTCTGCTTTATTGAATGAAATTTATTCCATATTATCTCAAGGTCGATTACAGAATCAAAAGGGCAAAACTTGAAGGAAAAAAAATATTTTGTTTCTTCGATTACTTTCAAACCCCTGGGGTAGAACGGGCCATCTCAACTTTGATGTCAAGAATCAAAAGGGCGTAATTTAAGAGAAGAAAAAAAAACCATTTGTTCTTGATAAAAATTTTGCTTTCATCGATTTAATATTGACACTAATGGGGCAAAACTGGTTGTCACATTGACCTTTTCATTGGAAATATTTGGGTCTATCAAATTCAAATAGTTTAATTCCCCCCCAAGGTCGGCCTCGAAATCCCATCGCCGTGACCTTTACATATTTTCTGGTAACGGTACAGCAATGAAATGAGAAGAGAGAGAGAGAAAAAAAAATAGAAAGTCTAGTGTTTTGGTTTAGGCCCGGAAGTGTCCGCTTTCACCGTCGCGTCAGAACGTGCCGGGAAAGATCATCGAATAGATGATGACTCCCATACAATTCCCGGAGCAGTGTAAAAAGCCTCAGTTAGGGTCAGAAGGTCGAGGACTCTGACAATAGTATGAGTAACAGCGAGTTTTAGTATCGCAATGGAGATTGTTCCACAGCACTACACGGTCAATGCAGTCTGTGTAACGAGCATTTTCAAACTTTTTTTTTCCTTTTCGTGCTAATGTATATGCGGCAGTCTTAGGGGGAGTTGCGTTCAAAGCTGCAAAAAAAAAAAATTGTAGCTGTCGTGGTGCCTAGTGCCGAGTGCTCGGTGTGATTGACATTAGTAAGTATGCCAGGGCCAACCGGCTTGCACTCGCGATGGAATAAATGCTGTCGTGATGCTGACCACTGACACTAGAACTCTTATCAATTTTTTAAATCAATTATTCTTCGACTATTTGGAGTCCTGATTTTTTTTTAACGGGCAGACGCTTGGATTCTTCGTGTTCTTCACCTGTGGGTGTGCCTACACCTGGCTTGTATCGAAAAATGGTGATATGAACATCTCAAGTACGGCGCAGTGCCTCGAAGATACCCTTGATGAAAGCTCTTATGTATCACACACATTAAAATCGCGAATTAAAAAGCAAAAGCCATCATGGCTAGGCTCTACTACCTATTTCAAAACAAATCCCTGTCGACACAAGCTAAACTCAAATTGTATAAGGCATCAGTCACGCCGGTAATAACCTATGGCTGACCCGCCTGGCATAATGCAGCCCCCACCCATATCGCCAAATTCCAAGTTACTCTAAACAAATATCTCCGTGTTATTAATAATGCCTACTATGGCAGCCCTATCTCCTCCCTCCACATTAGATCCAACACAGAAATGACCCATTACTTCATAAATCGCATTGCAGACAATTTCGAAGTGAATCTTAAAAATCATTCAAATTCATTAATAAATAACATCAAGCCTCGCTAAATTTCAAGATGGTCAACTGGCCGTAGTTGATGTGTCACCGAAATACTCAAGATACAGGGCTTTTCACTGTTAGATTTTTCCTACTATTAACATGCATTCTATTTTATAATTCAACCCTACTGTTAAACTCCCCAATTATGTTGAATAAATGTCCTTGAATTACTTTAATTTTCATGATTCACCAAATTCATCATGTTCTTCACCTCTAAATGTCTATACAAGCCACAAGTATCAAAGAATAATGATATAAACATTTCGAAAAAAGACGAAATACCTCGGAGTTACCCTTGGCAAAAAGCTCTTATGTATCACACACATTAACATCGCGAATGAAAAAGCAAAAGCCATCATGGCTAGGCTCTACTACCTATTTCAAAACAAATCCCTGTCGACACAAGCTAAACTCAAATTGTATAAGGCATCAGTCACGCCGGTAATAACCTATGGCTGACCCGCCTGGCATAATGCAGCCCCCACCCATATCGCCAAATTCCAAGTTACTCTAAACAAATATCTCCGTGTTATTAATAATGCCTACTCTGGCAGCCCTATCTCCTCCCTCCACATTAGATCCAACACAGAAATGACCCATTACTTCATAAATCGCATTGCAGACAATTTCGAAGTGAATCTTAAAAATCATTCAAATTCATTAATAAATAACATCAAGCCTCGCTAAATTTCAAGATGGTCAACTGGCCGTAGTTGATGTGTCACCGAAATACTCAAGATACAGGGCTTTTCACTGTTAGATTTTTCCTACTATTAACATGCATTCTATTTTATAATTCAACCCTACTGTTAAACTCCCCAATTATGTTGAATAAATGTCCTTGAATTACTTTAATTTTCATGATTCACCAAATTCATCATGTTCTTCACCTCTAAATGTCTATACAAGCCACAAGTATCAAAGAATAATGATATAAACATTTCGAAGAAAGACGAAATACCTCGGAGTTACCCTTGGCAAAAAGCTCTTATGTATCACACACATTAACATCGCGAATGAAAAAGCAAAAGCCATCATGGCTAGGCTCTACTACCTATTTCAAAACAAATCCCTGTCGACACAAGCTAAACTCAAATTGTATAAGGCATCAGTCACGCCGGTAATAACCTATGGCTGACCCGCCTGGCATAATGCAGCCCCCACCCATATCGCCAAATTCCAAGTTACTCTAAACAAATATCTCCGTGTTATTAATAATGCCTACTATGGCAGCCCTATCTCCTCCCTCCACATTAGATCCAACACAGAAATGACCCATTACTTCATAAATCGCATTGCCGACAATTTCGAAGTGAATCTTAAAAATCATTCAAATTCATTAATAAATAACATCAAGCCTCGCTAAATTTCAAGATGGTCAACTGGCCGTAGTTGATGTGTCACCGAAATACTCAAGATACAGGGCTTTTCACTGTTAGATTTTTCCTACTATTAACATGCATTCTATTTTATAATTCAACCCTCTGTGGTTTAAATAAAATACAAACAAACGTTTTCTTTCCACAAATCAAGACATCTCTCAAATCATACTAATTTCTTAATTATCTCCGACTGAATGACAATCGCTGGTATTGAGAATTAAAATAACCATCAGATTTCGGGAATACGAAAGTTGAGATCGACGTACTAGATAACCCGGAAAATTTATGATCCGAAACACTGGTCTTGCGCCTATTTCACTCCGTTATTTCCCGAGATATCAACGATGACAAATCTTCGATTGAATAAAGTACTCCGGAAATTGAGAATTCACATTATTTTCCTTTTGAATACTCATGTTCCATTGAAAATTCAATCAAGTTGTCAAATTATAATAATTTTGATTCCTTTTTTATTTCCATCTCACTCTAAACTCAACTCACTCTAAACTCAGTTTCTCACTGAAAACTTCCGAATTTCCTTGAATTCTACCCAAATCTCGAAATTTGATAACCATTTTCAACAGTCTAAGTAAGAGCCCAAAGGCTGAGACAATTGAATCTTCATAAACTTGTATACAATTCAGTAGAGAAGTGGTAAAACGGTTCAAGCCGATTTTGAATATTGGCCAGTTTTTAGTGAATATCTCGGAATCTGAGGGAGATAGCTAAATTTTTATCGGGACCTTTTTTGTAGCACTCAATCTGCTCAATAAAAAAGGTTATAACAAAAATTCCATTATCTCTTCTAGATTCGGAGATATTCTTCAAAAACTCAACTAAGAGATAAGTCGACTTAAACTGTTTTATCACTTCGCTACTGAATTATATTTATCTATTGTTAAACTGTCATATAACACATTTATATTATGTTCACTGTCATATTATATTGAAGCAACCCCTTTAATCGTTAAAACTCTGACGATAACTCCAAAAGTGGTGGCGCAAAATGGGCTCAACGCCAGTGATTAGAATCGGAAATTTCCCCGTCCCATCAACCCAAAGATCATCACATCTCCATCTCTAACTCGACCTTTAAAATCCCAAAAATCCACTTCTTCCCTGAAGCCTTAAATAAATAAATGGTTAAATGGCTTCCCAACATGAATAAAAATTCAGCCCATTAAAAGACAAAATTTACATCTGATTTTGAAAATCCGAAAGTTGCGGTTGACCCGTTAGATAACCAGGAAAACCTCCACGCGAAACCTCCCATCAATAACCCATTCTGTCCCTTTATTTCCCAAGTACCACTGAATTCAAAGAATTTGAAGAAACTTTGGCAAAAATTTTCGCCAACCTACACTGAGAGAAAAACGACAAAGTTCTCAAACAAGTCTTACTTGTGCCGAGAAAATAGTTTTTTGAAAATTATCAAAAAAGGATTTTTTTGTGCTAAACATGCAGAGAGTGCGCCGAAATGAAAAATTTTTGTCGCGAAAATGGATTTAGTAGTTGAAAAAAAATTGCATTCTCTGTTGCACGCAAGAAATGTCATTTCCAGCACTACTCCTTCGTTATTCGACACTCCCATACGTATTTTGCTCCCGAAAAATCTTTGTTTTAAGCGAAACAAGGGATAGTAGTTTTTCGTTTCGGCTGTCTAATAATCACAGACACGAAATGAACCCTTAAACGAAACAATAATAATGATATGATAGCAATCTTGTAAAATAGGGATAAAATATTTGGAATAGAAGTAAAATTTAATTTGAGACCAGGGATAGGCACATTCATCAATCACAATTACCGTTAAATTGTGAAGTTGTCAGTTTTTAACATAAATGAAAAAAATTTTAAATATTAAATTATCCAATTTGCATATTTAAATGTTGATATATTCTATTAACCAATAATTTAGGTAGGAAGATTGACGATTATTTCGATAATTGAAAATCAAGTACCTAAATTTAGAATTAGCTTGTTAACAAAAAAATTACATTTCAATAGTATCAAATATTTTATTCACCATCAATCGGAAAATTTAGTTATTAAATTTTCTTAATATTTTAGATTTGTTAAATATAGTTAAACTTTGAACAATATATGGAGATAATCCTTCTTAATATTGTCAACATTTAATATTACTGGCCATCCCTGTTTGAGACGAGTAAAAATTCGGTTAAGATAAATCAAATTTTAAAGTTGTTTCAGTACACTGAGAGAAAAACGACAAAGTTCTCAAACAAGTCTTACTTGTGCCGAGAAAATAGTTTTTTGAAAATTATCAAAAAAAGATTTTTTTGTGCTAAACATGCAGAGAGTGCGCCGAAATGAAGAATTTTTGTCGCGAAAATAGATTTAGTAGTTGAAAAAAAATTGCATTCTGTGTTGCACGCAAGAAATGTCATTTCCAGCACTACTCCTTCGTTATTCGACACTCCCGTACGTATTTTGCTCCCGAAAAATCTTTGTTTTAAGCGAAACAAGGGATAGTAGTTTTTCGTTTCGGCTGTCTAATAATCACAGACAATAAACGAACCCTTAAATGAAACAATAATAACGATACGATAGCAATCTTGCAACTTGNTTGTAAAATAGGGATAAAATATTTGGAATAGAAGTAAAATTTAATTTGAGACCAGGGATAGGCACATTCATCAATCACAATTACCGTTAAATTGTGAAGTTGTCAGTTTTTAACATAAATGAAAAAAATTTTAAACATTAAATTATCNTTCATGTTTGAGACTTTCAAATTCCAACCAAACAAATTCTTTATTGACAATTTTCAACTAGCGATTTTGTTGGCCCAAACAAGACTTGTTTGACAACGTGTTTGTTTTTCCCTCAGTGTATGGAACCGGAAAAACTCCTGCTCTCCTCCGACATTTTCAAATGAAAAATCCGAAAAACCAATGATCGAATGAAAGTGAAACTTTCCAACCTCGCCCAGAGACAAGGACACGGTCGCCAGTGTAATGAGAAGATTCCCCTCCCAAAACTCGGAGGAAAAAAAATTTTTATGAAAAAGGAAAATAACGGGAGGAGAACGAAAGGAGAAGAGTGAAAGTTCCTCACTCCTCCACTCACTCTCTCGCTCTCTTTCTCTCACTCACTCCTTCACTCATTTTTTATTCCATCATAACCCCCTCCCCCCGCCCCGCGATTCGAATGGGCTCATACACGGTAAAAATGTACAGTTTTTTTTTTACGAATCGAGGTCACTGTTACCACCACTACCTCCCACCCAGTTTGGCCCGCGTTCCAAACGCCCGTTGAAGTTTTTCGGTTAGTCAGTCGGGCTCTGGCCCCCAAAAACCCGAGGCAAGAGCTCATAAATCAACTCTCTTACGCAAAAAATCAAAATTCAAAAAAAAAAACAATTTGTTCCATTAAAAATTCGCTCATTAAAAAATCAATTAAGAAGTTTAAATGTCAATAACAATAAAGTGTTAAAAAATGTGATTGAATTGATGGAGAACGTCGTGAGGATATTGCGTTGAGAAACATTGTTTTAATTTTGTGAAAAATGTTGAAAGATTTTTGAAAATTACGCGAGAAAATTTGCCGCGGAAAAGCCGACGATCTTGTTTGGATATTATTTTTTTTTTGTGAATGTGTGTCAGTGAATTTGTTATGGACCTTGTGGGAAGAGTGAGGATGTCACTGTACGTTGATTCTGTCCTCGATGCTTAATGGAAGTTGGCTCGAGAATTTGTTCGGCCTCGGATCAACTAGATATCAATTTGAATTGACTATTTCACTGTTATTTTGTGGTTTGAGTTTATTTTCGAGGGAGATACTGGTTATTGTGAAGTTGAGGGCTCTGTTGAGGGGTGATTATGTGCGCGAACATGAGTGTACTTCAGGGAAGACATTTAGGTATTTTTTAATCACTTAATTATTATTTTTAATCGAATATTTCTGTTAATTAGGGGGATTGCTCATGGGGAGAAGAAGATTTTCACTTTTTTTCGAGTTATTTGGAGACCGAGGGAGGACAGGGGAATGGGGGTGGTCCCACTAGATGGCGGGGGAAATTTCCGATTCAAAACACTGGTCATGAACCCATTTTGCCCCATGCGTTAGAGCAACACCGAGTAAAACTTCTTTCAGAGTGAAAAATGATTTTTTAGGGGTTTTAAGATAAACCGTGGGGCAAAATGGGTTCATAACCAGGGTTTTCGATCGAAAATTTCCCTGATTGTGCGTCGAAAACATCTCAATTCCGCTCAGACCAACAAGCGCTCTAAAAAAATAAATTTTCCCCTGGGATTGAACTAAAAATCTTGAAAACATCTTGTTATCTCAAAAAAAAATTTGTTTTCCCCCTAAAAATTGAGAAAATACACTGAAAACATTCTCTCGACCTGACACAACCCCTCGGGGATAAAAAACAACAGTGAAATTTCACAAAAACGATAGAAATTTCAAAGATGGTTCACAATTACTCAACTCCCAGCGTTTGATTACGATCACCTCTGCAGTTGGACCCCCGTCGCAGGTTACGTAAAAGTTGCAGTAGAAATCTCTCCCATAACAAAACTCCCAGCCTCAAACGTGAAAAAAAAATAGTGGAGGATAAATCGTACGATTCGCAGGAACAAAACGAGTGAAAAAAAAATAATAGGAAGAGCCGCGCATAACGGAGCGCATCATTTTATTAGGTATTCTATTATTCGAATAAAAAAAAAACGATAATAAATGTCTGACTTGACGGGACAATATAACGGAAGAGACTTCCTCGTTCTCTCTGCCCGTACACGCTCTCAACTTATGACACAACACGGTGAAGCTTGCCGTAGGAAAAGTAAGGTAAGGCCAGTGGTATAATAGAAACTTTCACTGCGGCCAGCGGTTCAATGTACCCAACGGGGCCTTAACTCTCACTGGATAACGTTTCACGAAGGTTTTTACTCAGTTTATGACGTGCAGATGGGATATCTTCACTATTGTTCGGGATGGTATCGATGAGATGGTCAGGTTTATGATGAAAACGAAATTTTTCGGCTGAAAATTAAACTGCGGATTTTAGATTTTTTTCTAATGATGAAACGATTTTCAAGATTTTTTTATTGCATATTTTCATCCGAAAATTGAACTAGGAATTTTTTATTTTTTTGTCAAGTGATTAAACGATTTTTAAGATTGTTTTATCGCACATTTTTGCACAAAAATTGAACTTTGGATTTTAGATTTTTTTTT
>NW_021680367.1:1323955-1341768 GCF_001412515.2 Diachasma alloeum | reverse complement strand
ATTTAGGTATTTTTTAATCACTTAATTATTATTTTTAATCGAATATTTCTGTTAATTAGGGGGATTGCTCATGGGGAGAAGAAGATTTTCACTTTTTTTCGAGTTATTTGGAGACCGAGGGAGGACAGGGGAATGGGGGTGGTCCCACTAGATGGCGGGGGAAATTTCCGATTCAAAACACTGGTCATGAACCCATTTTGCCCCATGCGTTAGAGCAACACCGAGTAAAACTTCTTTCAGAGTGAAAAATGATTTTTTAGGGGTTTTAAGATAAACCGTGGGGCAAAATGGGTTCATAACCAGGGTTTTGGATCGGAAATTTCCCTGATTGTGCGTAGAAAACATATCAATTCCGCTCAGACCAACAAGCGCTCTAAAAAAATAAATTTTCCCCTGGGATTGAACTAAAAATCTTGAAAACATCTGGTTATCTCAAAAAAAAATTTGTTTTCCCCCTAAAAATTGAGAAAATACACTGAAAACATTCTCTCGACCTGACACAACCCCTCGGGGATAAAAAACAACAGTGAAATTTCACAAAAACGATAGAAATTTCAAAGATGGTTCACAATTACTCAACTCCCAGCGTTTGATTACGATCACCTCTGCAGTTGGACCCCCGTCGCAGGTTACGTAAAAGTTGCAGTAGAAATCTCTCCCATAACAAAACTCCCAGCCTCAAACGTGAAAAAAAAATAGTGGAGGATAAATCGTACGATTCGCAGGAACAAAACGAGTGAAAAAAAAATAATAGGAAGAGCCGCGCATAACGGAGCGCATCATTTTATTAGGTATTCTATTATTCGAATAAAAAAAAAACGATAATAAATGTCTGACTTGACGGGACAATATAACGGAAGAGACTTCCTCGTTCTCTCTGCCCGTACACGCTCTCAACTTATGACACAACACGGTGAAGCTTGCCGTAGGAAAAGTAAGGTAAGGCCAGTGGTATAATAGAAACTTTCACTGCGGCCAGCGGTTCAATGTACCCAACGGGGCCTTAACTCTCACTGGATAACGTTTCACGAAGGTTTTTACTCAGTTTATGACGTGCAGATGGGATATTTTCACTATTGTTCGGGATGGTATCGATGAGATGGTCAGGTTTATGATGAAAACGAAATTTTTCGGCTGAAAATTAAACTGCGGATTTTAGATTTTTTTCTAATGATGAAACGATTTTCAAGATTTTTTTATTGCATATTTTCATCCGAAAATTGAACTAGGAATTTTTTATTTTTTTGTCAAGTGATTAAACGATTTTTAAGATTGTTTTATCGCCCATTTTTGCACAAAAATTGAACTTTGGATTTTAGATTTTTTTTTTCAAGTGTTGAAACCATTTTTAATATTTTTTTATAGTAGTTTTTTTATTTTCGTCCGAAAAAATTAACTTGAAATTTTAGAATGTTTTAAAAGAGTTCTGAAACGATATTTCAGAATTTCATAACGTTTTACGAAAGTTTTTACTCAGTTTATGACGTGCAGATGGGATATTTTCACTATTGTTCGGAATGGTATTGATGAGATGGTCAGGTTTATGATGAAAACGAAATTTTTCGGGTGAAAATTAAACTGCGGATTTTAGATTTTTTTTAATGATGAAACGATTTTCAAGATTTTTTTATTGCATATTTTCATCCGAAAATTGAACTATGAATTGTTTATTTTTTTGTCAAGCGATGAAACGATATTTCAAAATTTTATAACGTTTTACGAAGGTTTTTTCTGGATTTATGACGTGCGGATATGATATTGCCTTTATTGTTTCGGACGTGATCAACTTAACAGTTCTGTGACGAAAAATGAATTTTTCGTTTGAAAATTAAACATTGGATGTCCGAATTTAAAAATAATTGCTGATTGCTTAAAAAAATTTTATTATTCTTTGATACTTCTGTTTTATATAAAAATTTAGAGGTAAAGAACATGATGATTTGGTGAATCATGAAGATAAAAGTAATTCAAAGGCATTTATTCAGCATAATTTGGCATTTTAACAATAGGGGAGAATTACAAAATAGAATGGATGCTAATAATAGGAAAAATCGAACAGTGAAAAACCCTATATCTTGAATATTTCGGTGACACATCAACTACGGGCGAGGCTTGATGTTATTTATTAATGAATATGAATGATTTTTAAGATTCACTTCGAAATAGTCTGCAATGCGATTTATGAAGTAATGGATCATTTCTGTGTTGGATCTAATGTGGAGGGAGGAGATAGGGCTGCCATAGTAGGCATTATTAATAACACGGAGATATTTGTTTCGAGTAACTTGGAATTTGGCGATATGGGTGGGGGCTGCATTATGCCAGACAGGACAGCCATAGGTTATTACCGGCCTGACTGATGCCTTATAAAATTTGAGTTTAGCTTGTGTCGACAGGGATTTGTTTTGAAATAGGTAGTAGAGCCTAGCCATGATGGCTTTTGCTTTTTCATTCGCAATGTTAATGTGTGTGATACATAAGAGCTTTTTGTCAAGGGTAACTCCGAGGTATTTCGTCTTTCTTCGAAATGTTTATATCATTATTCTTCGATATTTGTGGCTTGTATAGACATTAAGAGGTAGAGCACATCAACAATTCGGATTTCTTCTCATCTGAAAAAATATCAAGACTCCAAAAGCTTAAAAATCAAAAGGCACATGGAAAAATAGTATATTTCGTTACGAGTGCGGAAAAGTGTTTTTTGGCTCGTGGGATTATATCACTCGCCTTACCCNTAACTCCGAGGTATTTCGTCTTTCTTCGAAATGTTTATATCATTATTCTTCGATATTTGTGGCTTGTATAGACATTAAGAGGTAGAGCACATCAACAATTCGGATTTCTTCTCATCTGAAAAAATATCAAGACTCCAAAAGCTTAAAAATCAAAAGGCACATGGAAAAATAGTATATTTCGTTACGAGTGCGGAAAAGTGTTTTTTGGCTCGTGGGATTATATCACTCGCCTTACCCTTCCCACGAGTATCGAACAATATTTTTCATCACAATGTGTGGAAAAGGGACGTTTTAGGCACGCGAAGCGTGCCTAAAAAGTTACTTTTTCGCACATTGTGATGAAAAAAAAAAATATCGAAGAAAATTGAAAAATCGTCATATTTCTTATCGAAAATTGTTCGTGCTATCAAATGGGGTCATTTTGACCCCCTCCCGTATTTCCTTTCACGATTCCTATTCACAATACCGCTTTGATAATAAAAAACGTGATTTCCGGTTCAAAAGACCGATTACGAACCCGTTTTACCCCTCCTCCCCTCATTAAAGTGCTCTAAAAACTGGAAATCTGACATTTTCGTTCTCCACTCAACAAAAAAATTAATTCAACACCTGGACAATCAATAAAACGCGGAGATTGTCAATAAAAATATCGTTAAACCGATAACGATCGGCGCTGTCTGATCATACCCAGACGTTTCTACTTTCCTCACTCGAAATGTTAAAAGTAAAAACAGAGGGAGCGTAATTAATGGAACGTAAACCTACGGACTGAAAGTAAATGCGGAAGTGTCCCACTGTTTCAATGGTAACGGCGAGTGGAAAAAAATAATCTAGATGAGCGTTGTAGAGCGTGAAAAGGGAGGGGAATCGGAGAAATGAGGAGGAAGAAAACATTGGGACTAGGATTGAGGGAAGAAGAGTGGAAATGCGGGGACTCAGATCCATCGGGAGATGGGTCTTGCAGCGTGGGAGAAACGACTTTCACCCATTCGCCGAGTGTCTTGTACTCCTGGGCTCTTGTGAATTGTTGATTGATGGTGTGAGAGATATTCTCATGGATGGGAATGATAGAAATTATGGGTAACAAAAGCTTGTGATTACGTGAAATCACAATTTGAATTATAAGAACACTGTTGCGATAAAAAAAAAAAACATTCATCATTTTTCATACGGGAAAATTTAATTGTTGATAATTGTTTAGGTGAACAAAAAAAATTTTTTTTTATAATTTTTTTCAACAGTTTTTCGAGCTTTTCCAAGTGCACAGTTTCGTGAGAAGAAATTTTTCTGAGAATTTCAGTTGTTGCAGACAACGAGATGATTAAAATAACGGTTTTTTGTTATGGGAATAAAATTGATGTTATTCTTCTGATAATAATTCATTTTTAGAAATGTTTTAATGATGCTTCAAAACAATATTTTAGGGGAAAAATGTTTGGTCAAGGTTATGATTTTTGACATCAATGAAAACAAGTTTTTTTATTGTTTATGTTGATGAGAAAAATTGGAATAAAATCGCGATTATGCATCTGATAATAATTGACTTTTATCAATGTTTGATGATTTTTAAGAGAAATGATTGAAAACATAAAATTTATGATGACGTGAAATAATTTGAATGACAATTCTAAGGAAGAAACAATGTTTTTGTTTTTTATTATTAAAATAAAAAAGTGTTGAAAATTGTTTAGAGGAAGAAAAAAAATTGAGCCATCTTTTATCCGATTTGTCGATCATTTTCAGGTGTAAAATTAAAAGAGAAAAGAACTTTCTGACCTTTCTTTCAATTTTTATGAATCACTAAAAATGGTCTATAAATGATGTTTTCACAAATTTAAAAAAATGTGATTTTTGTGCTGATAATAACGAGCTTTCATCAATTTTTTAATGATTTTTAAAAACTAAAGTCGGGTAGAAATAAAAATAATGAGTTTCTATTTTTGTAAGAAATAAATCTAAGAAATCAATTTTTGTTTGTTTATTTTCATGAAAAAAATTATAAAATAAACTACAATGATTGGACTGATAAAGATCGATATTTATTGTTTTCCAAGAGAAAAGATTGAGTTGAAAAAAAATTATTGACAATTTTCTGCCCCAGTGGAACTAAAATCATTATTTACCCATTTTTATGTCAATGTAAGAAATTCTCGACAGAATTTCCTAATTCTTGGTTCAACAATCAGTTTTTATAATTTTTTAAAATGATTTTTAAATCCTAAATTCACTCAGAAGCAAAAATTCGAAATTTCAATTTTCGGAATCAACAAATTAACAAAATTATTGACAATTTTCTGTCCCAATCGAACTAAAATCATTATTTGCTCATTTTTTATGTCAATGAAAGAAATTTTGAACAGAATTTCATAATTCTTGGTTCAACAATCAGTTTTTATAATTTTTTACAATGATTTTCAAATCCTAAATTCACTCAGAAGCAAAAATTCGAAATTTCAATTTTCGGAATCAACAAATTAACAAAATTATTGACAATTTTCTGTCCCAATCGAACTAAAAGCATCATTTGCTCATTTTTCATGTCAATGAAAGAAATTCTGGACAGAATTTCCTAATCCTCATTTCAACAATCAGTTTTTATAATTTTTGAAAATGATTTTTAATCCTAAATTCACCCAGAAAAAAAAATTGAAATTTCACTTTTTCTGATCAACAAATACGATTCATAAAAACGTTCCTCTCTTTGAAAGAGGTGATAAAAAAGTGTCTCCATGATTTTGAAATTAATTTTCAAGTCCAGTCCAAAATGTCCAGAAAATAAAAAAAACCTTTTCGTTTTCTCTGACAATTAATAAAAAAAATGTTGTAATAAAATCGTTGTAAAAATCATTAATAAATAATTTCCATTCGTCTCTCGAAATCGTTTTCCCAACTTGCAAAAAAAAAATATTCCCCAGGCAAAAAGTTCAGAAATGCCTGAAATAAAAGAGAAATCCTCAAACAAAACTAAAAAAAAGTAAAAAAAAAATGAGAGAAAAAGAGGAATGACTGAAAATTAAATGTGTGGACATTGGATGTACGTGTACTCGTGCTGGGTTTTGCTCGCTGGCTCTCGGCATGCATGCATTGGTTACGCAAGAATGGCGGCGTGTGTGAGACTGGTGACCCACATAACGCTAGGGAGCAAGGACCCCAACCAACTGCACTACGGTATATATAAGCTGTATTGCCCCGGCGTTTGCTTGACATGCGCTTATCCCGCTCGTGCGAATAAACACGACAAGACCCGAGGTGTACCGAGATGCTCCGACGAGACCCCACTCGCCCACGTGATAACCGAGAGCGACCCTTTCATGTTCACATTCATAATTTCATTTTCTTTTCTTCATTTTTTGTGCTATTGAATTTTTAAAGTGGAATTATCTCCGTTAAGAGTGAATTTGAAGGAAAATGTTACAAAATATTTTTTGTGGGGAATTTAATTCTCTACGAAAAAGTTCTTATGACTTTTTTTTGATAAGTTGATCATTGTCAAGATAATTGCGAAAGTAGAGGGCGAAGCGTTTTTACTTTTAGACGAAATTACTTGGCAGTTCTTAATTTTCGGTCGATTATCTCGATTATGAGTGAAATTAGGAGAAAATGTCACAAAATATTTTTTGTGGGGAATTTAATTCTCTACGAAAAAGTTCCAATGACTTTTTTCACAAAGTTGCTCGTTATCGAGATAATTACGAAATTAGATGGCGAAGATTTTTTGTTTTTGGAGAGAATTATTCAGAAACTTCTCAATCATTTTTTAATTATTTGGTAATGAGGGAATAGAAAAAAAAAATGCAAGAAGACATTTCCTGTGAGGAAATTAATACTCTAAAAAAAAAGTCTTGTAAAATTTCTTCTAAATAATCCACTTATTATTCAGACAATAACCAAATCAAGAATTAAATTTTTTTAAAATTAAAGTCATTTAGATAATTTTTAATTGGTCAGTTATCTCAATAACGACTGAGTCTAGGGAAAAATGTCAAAAGAAATTGTTTGTGAGAAATTTAATTCTCTACAAAAAATGTCCAACTACATTTCCTTCTAAACCCACTCATTATTGAGACAATGACCTAAAAACCAATGGCAGTCCTTCATGATTGATACGAGACGTTTAAACATTTATTAATTGTTCAATAACATCGTAATTGTTTAATGAAAGCAATATCGTCAACAACTAGGAAAATTGTTGATAAAAACACGGATTGCAATTTCATTTTGCCCCTAAACTGTTCAAAACACAAAACAAAATATTTTTCCTCCAATGACAACGCGTTTTTTAATTCCATAGCAACCACTGGGGTAAAATGCGCTCGAATCAACAGTTTCGAACCGGAAATTTCCGTGGCTTTCTATTTAAACTAGTTTCATCATCGTAGGAGTCGTGTTCCCCTCGAAAAATGTCTAGAAGATTTTATAAATAGATGAGTTGTGGAGCATTGGAGTTGAGAGAGGTTAAATAGAGTTCTACGATGCAATTGTACACTTTCAAAGTTGCATACAATGTTGGAGAGCAGATTCATAACTCTGTCAGCGGGAATACTAGTGTGGGGGAAAACATATTGGAGCGGAATATGAGAAACGTGTCGAGAGAAAAATGAAAAGTTCAATCGTATTTTTTCAATTTTTCGATAAAAAAAATCGATGGAAAAATCTCCCATCAATTAGTTTCCATCACTAGGGAATTTATTAAATTGGTGATCTGTAGATTGATGTAAATTCAATCATTTTAATTTTAAGGAAAAATTTTAGTAATTTTTCCTTGAATTTTTGTTGCAGGAATTATGACCCTTACGAGCAGCCCGTGTGAGCTAGACAACATGAGCTTGTTTCAAGACTTCAAGTTGAAAAGGAGAAAGGTCGACTCTCGATGTAGTAGCGACGGTAAGAATTATCATTGAGCAATTATTAGTATTTCGAAAATTTTTATTTCATCACTTGTCGATGAAAAAAAAAAAACAAAAAACCAAATTGACTTCTGGTGATAAAAAATTGGTACTCGAAATTAAGACTCCATAATTAAGGGTCACGAGGGTCAAAATAAGGCTCGTGAGGGTGGGAATAAGGGTCACGAGGTTCAGAATCAGGGTCATGGGGGTCAGAATAAGGGTCCCGAGGGTCAGATTAATAGTCACGAGGGTCAGAAAAAAGGTTACAAGGTTGAGAATCAGGGTCATGAGGGCCAGAATAAGGGTCCCGAGAGTCGGATTAAGGGCCGCAAGGCTCATATTAAGGATCATAAGATCAAAATAAGGGTCACAGAAGTCATACAAGGGTCATGAGGTTTAGAATAAGGGTCACAGGGGTCAGATTAAGGGTCATAAGGGTTGAAATAAGGTTTGCGGGAGAATAAGGGTCACGAGACTCAGAATCAGGATCATGGGGGTCAGAATAAGGGTCCCGAGGGTCAGATTAATAGTCACAAGGGTCAGAAAAAGGGTTACAAGATTCAGAATCAGGGTCATGAGGGTCAGAATAAGGGTCCCGAGAGTCGGATTAAGGGTCGTAAGGCTCATATTAAGGATCATAAGATCAAAATAAGGGTCACAGAAGTCAGACTAAGGGTCATGCGGTTTAGAATAAGGGTCACGAGGTTCCGATTAAGGGTCACAGGGGTCAGATTAAGGGTCATATGGGTCAGATTAAGGGTCACAAGGGTCTGATTAAGGGTAAAAAATGTGAGAATAAGGATTATGGGGGTCATACGGGGGTTGGCGAGCGGTGGCGTAGCCTCCTAATTTTCAACAAAATTGTACTCCTCATCCATATCACAATAAAAATGACGGAAAATTCAATTGAATCGCTGTCACTGGAATATCAACGATCTCCTAAAACACAAAACTCCAATTTTCCAAATCTCCAAGACGAATAAGATATTCTATAAATGATTTCAATACTCAAATACAGCTATTACCTAAATTAAGCAAAAAATCCAAACGTAAAACCTCTCCCCCACCCCCCTCTCCCCCCGCCGTCCCCGCGCAACCAACCCTAAACATCACAAAGACCAAATCCCTCGATGACTGAATTCACCGTGAAACCCCAGAACACAGGTTGACCTTTACTGACACAAGGGGCGCCAGAGTCAAGTGGAGTGAGTTCCGGTATTCCCCTTTTTCATTCGTTGATATCCGAACAATTGCGGTGGAAGAGCAGCGAGGGGGAGGGGGCGAAGTTGCAGGGTTAACGGAGACACGAGGTACGGCGTGGGCTTTAACCCAGGAGGGGAATTCAACTGCCCACGCTTTACCCGGTCGCACTAGCTGCAGCCTCGACGTGCACGGGGTAGTTTGCCAACATCGCGAGTCGTGTCGAGACGTCATTCATTCAAAAATTGTTTGGCAGCTCAAGAAAATCAAAATAGCACCAAAAAAAAGTTTCCCACCACTCAAAAAATTACTTTCTCATTGCGAAAAATGTTTTTGACATTTATTTTAAATCCTAAACTGATAGTTTTGAAGAACTGAGTGAAAGAAAAAGGACTAATTTCTTTTTATATTTCTCTAAACATAAAATTGGAATAAAAAAAAATTGAGATTATGTTTTTTATGAATTTTTATAATTATGAATACATTAAATTTTTGCTAGAATTGAAAGAAAAAAATTGTGAAAAAAGTGAAAAATCAAAATAATCTGAAAAAAAATTAGAATCGTAGCTGGAAATCATTGATCTCTAACGTTGGGGTACCACGTGAACATTCAACAACTCGTCAACAGACCCCCAACGCGCAGCTGCACCCCTGCACTTCGCCCCATTCACATTCTCATTAATTGGAGATAAAAAAAAATTGAAAGGAAAAAATTCTCATCGGCCTCGTCGAGTGGAAAAAAACCGTTGAGAATCATGAATTTCAATGACCTGTTGTGTGACCCATACGTCTACCCTTATCACTGTTACCTCGAGCCACTGGCAATGGCCTATGAGAATTATTACACATCAAATCCGTATTTGCGGATGGAGTATCCGATGAACTCATGCATGTGGTGGCGGGGAGGGACCTATAACTGGACGGGAAAATGTTTCAACCCTTTTGATGGTAAACAATGGAGAATTGATGTGTCAAATACGATTAGTGAACAATTGTCAGTAATTATGTGCGAATTTGGAAAATGAGTGAACCGAATTATGAGTCAAAATTGGAGGAAAATTGCGCTGGTCATGAGTTCGTTTTGCCCCTGCAATTTTTTTCGCAATTTGGAAAACATTTTTTTTTACTCAAAAAACATTTCTTCTTGCATTAAAAAAAAATACGGGGCAAAATGGGTTTAAAACCAGTGTTTTAAATCGAGAATGTATCCGGGCGTATGATGATTCCACCCCGACTTCTCAATTTCCCAAATTTATCAGTCAAAACTAATTTTTTTTCAATTTCTAATTTTTCATAAAATGGGAAAATGTAGAAAAGTCCTTATTAATTGGACTATAATTCAAGTTTAAAATCAAATCCAAGTTTAAATCCCGCCATCAAAAAGCTGATGAAATTTCCGGTTCAGAACCCTGGTCATAAGCCCATTTTACCCCTATAATTCTTCCATAATTAGAAAAAAAAATCGCATAAAAACCCATTTTCCGCATTATCTTAAAAAATAAGAAAATAAAATGGGTGCCCGACCAGTGTTCTAACCCGGAAATATCCCGGCTCTCCGCCTGCCCCCAACCACAACCAATCAGACACTACAAAAAACCGTAAAATCAGAAAAAAAAACCCTATAAATTGCTTCCCAGACTCGCCAGTATCATTCGGATCAGCAGGCTCACCATCAGGGATCCAGGCATCGGACGCGCCCTCACCCATAACATTTCCTGCTTCAGGGGATAGCATAGCAGACACATCAACATCCCCGGATGTGCCAACGATGCCAGGTTCCTCAGGCTGTACAGTGGTAAAAGTAAAGAGTGAATTCCTACGAGGTAGTCCAAGTCCAGTTGGCCGTCAACTAAGTCACCATCCTCAAGAGAGTAGAGGAGAGACAGCATCACCAGACTCAGTGTTCCCCGAGCCTTCCCAACGTGACATAATGTCGACAAGGATAAGCGATGAGAGTAGATCGTTCACACCAGCGCCAACGAGTCCCGAGCACTCGGCGGTATCAACAACCCCAGCCCACGACCAATCAAGAAGTCGATGTGGCAGTCCAGAGAGATCAGATCTATCCTCAGGCCAAGCGAAACTAGAATCCGACAATTCCGTCTTCGACGGCGGTGGAGGCGATGAAAGACGTGATATCACCAGTCAGCCAAGCCCATCATCACAGTACAACATCAATCAGGCACACAGTCCAAGTAGCAATTCATCACACAGTAGCAATCAACAACCCCCAACACCACCAAGATCCAGAGCACCATCAGTACCTGCTCATCTACTTGCCCACCATCAGTTCTGGTCAAATTCACAGGGTTTCGCTGCGCAGAGATTACTCAACGGAGTAATCAGCAGTGCCGTTGGATACGGACAGAACATGGGAGGCAATGGGGGTAACGGAAGCAATGGCAGTAATAATCAGGGGAATGGTGGAAGTATGTCCAGTGGTAGTACTGCATCTGCTTCGCCATCAAGTAAGTCTTAATCTAAGGAAACTAGTTATGCCTACCAAATACTGATTGACGCCCGCGACAAAGTAGCTTCCTACGACTCTGTAATAAGATTTTCCAAAAATTTCCGCAGCAAATATTGTCCTAGATCGACACCTTCCTAACAAACGAGCGTTCGCAGTATGGATTACTCATGCTGACGCGCTCGTCTGTTATCAATCCGTCGACATGTGGTTTCGTAGAAATGATAAAACAGCCCAACAGCGATGATTGGACTCTTTCAGCAATTCATATTCTTCCTCTAGGTGAAGGAATGAAGCCTCCGGCCCAACGAGCGGCGCCTTCGGCCCCCAGACCGCCTCCCACAGTGATAATGGGTGAGGTGGGTGGTGTCAGGACCATGATATGGTCAGCACCAGCAATGGAGCCAGTTCCCCCGCCCGCTGCATCCTGGACGACGACAGCGTCTTCAGCCTCCTGCTCCTCGTCCGAGGAATCAGCAGCGCAACTGCTGCTGAACCTCGGACAGGAGTCCAGGGGGAAGCCCCCCTGTGTCTCCTACGCGTCAGGTCCTCCCTTGAACATGGAGAGACTCTGGGCGGGGGATCTGAGTCAACTGCCTGCTGCTCAGCAGATGCAGGCGCTGAATCTTACTGCTTCGGGGTCAAGTCCAAATCAGCCTTGGGTGAGGAATGGTGGAGCTGTCAAGTCTGAAGCTTCCTCGCAGTCGTTACAGCCTATAGCACCCACTCCACCCTCCATACCACTGCAGGAGCATGAGGAGGACGAGACACCCATGATATGCATGATCTGTGAGGACAAGGCCACTGGACTTCATTATGGGATCATCACGTGTGAAGGGTAAGTTTCAATCATTATTGGGAAAGGAAAGTTCTTCAGGATGGATATCTTCGCAGGTGCAAAGGCTTCTTCAAAAGGACAGTGCAAAACCGAAGGGTGTACACGTGTGTGGCTGATGGTGTTTGTGAGATAACGAAAGCCCAGAGGAATAGGTGTCAGTATTGCCGGTTTAAGAAGTGTATAGAACAGGGTATGGTGCTTCAGGCTGTACGGGAGGATCGTATGCCCGGTGGCAGGAACTCCGGGGCGGTTTACAACCTCTACAAAGTGAGTAGATTGATTATGGTCAATTTTGGTCATTGAATCTGGTTTTGTATATGCTTTGACAGAGCAGTTTTTTGGAGTTTTGGATTGAAAATTTTAGTGATTGTCCACTAACATCGACCCCATAATGTCCGTTTTTATCGCCGAGGGCATTAATTCAAAGTTCAAAAAATGGCTTTCAGATACAAGCGAAAACGGTTTGATAATACAACTTTCTTTATATTTCTTTAATATATATTCGACTCTTCCTAGTAGAAAGCATTAATCCAAAGTTTACCATAAACTTGCTCTCAAATACAAACGGAAACGTTTTCGTACCAAAACTTTTTCTTGAAAATCTTCCGAAATAATGTGACAAAATGGACTCAAAACCAGTGTTTTGCATCGGAAATTTTCCTAATTATTCATCAGAGTCAATGCCGACTCCACAATATTCTTCTGTTTTCCTAATAGCAGACATTAATCCAAAGTTTACCATAAACTTGCTCTCAAATACAAACAGAAACGTTTTCATACCAAAACATTCTCTTGAAAATCTTTGAAATAATGTGACAAAATGGACTCAAAACGCGGGTTTTACATCGTAAATTTCCCGGCCTATCCACTGGGGTCAATACCGATCCCACAACATCACCGCGTTTTGGTACTTCTTCATTTTAACAAGATGTTTCAAAAATCAGGTAAAATACAAGAAGCACAAAAAGGCGAATAAGGCGAATGTGGGTGGTGGCAATGCTGGGGGTGGTGTTAATGGATCCGGACAACTCGGGGGTAACAAGGGTACGGCTGTGGCGACGACGATGCTGGACAAGCACATGGCGGCGGCAGCAGCAGCGGCCGCCGCTGCTGCCCACCACAATCAGCAACAGCACACACCAATGGGGGGATCATTCCTCCATCACCATAAGATCTCAGCGGATCCTCATAACACACAGCCCACACCCAGTCACCCCAGTCATCCCTCCCACACCGGCCACCTCGTTAATGGAACGATACTCAAGACAGCACTTACGAATCCGTCAGAGGTGAGTGAACAAATTTAAAATCTATATTTTTGCTTCCGAATGGAAGTATTGTCGTCAAATCTGAAATTTCCATTTTTCTGGGTGACGATGACTAATTTTGGTCTCAGGAGTTCGAATATGCTGTTTTTAGATCATGTCCGTATGTATGTATGTATGTGAGCTTTTTTTCAATTTTAGTTTTTCGACGATCTTTCAAAAAATAATCGTTGAAATTTTTTAATTATGGCTAAAAATATTCGTTTGGATGTTATCACGGTCAAGTTCGAAGATAGTGCTGATTGCATCATTTGCTTTTAAATTATAGCCTTAAAAAGCATTTAATCGAGATTTAAACAGGGTTCAATCGGGATTGAGCCGCGGTTTAGTCGTAGTTTAGTCAGGGTTTAGTCGAGATTTAGTCGGAGTTGAGCCAGGGTTTCGTCGAGATTTAGTCGGAGTTTAGTCAGGGTTTAGTCGGAGTTTAGCCAGGGTTTAGTCGGAGTTTAGTCAGGGTTTAGTCGGAAGTAAATCAGCGTTTAACTAGGTTTTCGTCAAGGTTTAATCAATGCCCAGTGGAGGTTTAAACCAGTTGAATTTCAATTCAATCGGCGTCTGTTAGATGTTAAACCAGGGCATATGGAGCTCATGTTAGACATTTGGCTCATTTAGGGATCATATTAAGATTTCATGGCATGGTATATCTTCTTCCCCAATTTACCATTCAGAAGCAAATTGCTAATTCATTAGAAAAAAATTACACTGGCCCAGTTCAAGGAAAACTATTCAGGAGAAAAATAAAATTTAAATAATTTACATACGACCGAGACATCAACATTGATGTGTCAGAAGCATGAACTCTTGTGATAGCAAATTTTACATTCAATTTGTTTTCCCTCAATCTGTCTACTTCAAATTAATTTCAGTTCACAAAAAAATTTCATCTCAAATTGTCTTTAAAAAAAACTATTGAATTCTCCTGAGGTTAAACATTAGGAAGGATTCCTACTAAACTGAAATTAATGACAGAAAACCGAATATGCACTTTTTTGTTTTAATTCAATTAATCCATTCGCAAGCAAATTGCTAATTTTCGTCAAGATAACTATACTTGATTTAGACCTGTGCAATGGGCCACTTGTTAAAGAATTCCTTTTGTTCTGGATTTCCGTTGTCATGGGAAAAATAACTTGGCGTTGTTTTTTGTTTGAAAAACTCCATAAATTTCATGCAACTCTTGTTATTATATTTGTTCTTTGATTTTTCTTACCCACAACGAGTTGCACAATCACGTCAAGGTTTCCCACATTACGAAATACGATAGACGGAACGCCTGAGACTCGTTTCCAGCCGTTTGTTTGATATTTTCCCCCTGCAGTCAGTACAAAATCATCATTTTTTTTATTCATTCCAAAATAAACGAGAGTGAATGAATCAGAGAGGGGGGCGAATGAGATATTTAAGAGTCACTCTGTTGGTGTTCTCATGTCCTCACGTAGAGGCCATTGCCAAAAGTGAAACTTGGTTTTTTTAAAAGAGGTCAACTTTCCATTGTGTCATCAACTTCCCTCTTCTTTCATTCAACAACAAACAAAATCGTTTCATTTAACGATTCGAAGATTTTATCGATACAATCGTATTGTTTAGAGAGGTGTTGTTAACAAACTTCGCTTTTTGTTTCTTTTCAAATGTGTGAGTCGGAATTTTTTAGTTGATCAAGGAGAAAAGTTCTAGTGGTTTGGAACAAATTGCAGAAAATTAAATTTGAAACATGAACACAAGCGGCATATGAGTAAAATCAGCCAGCAAGAATCATACAGAATTAAAATGAAAATAAACAACATGAAGGGAAACAAGCCAAAAGTACTAACGCAGTGCATAATTCTCTAAAAAGACAGAGACAGTCCTCATCGAGAAGACTTCAAGTTATCTGAACTCAATCTGAATCTTTCTTCAATGACTCCAGGCAGATGCCCATCGTATCCAACTCGAGAAAAAATTCACTAAAACATTGTTACAATAATACCATAAACTACACCCAAGTCTTGAACCCAAATGGCCCATAAATTCCAGCAACTCGAAGCGATGAAAAATCAGCGAGCATAATCACAAATAAATCAGACTTAAAACGTGAACACAAGGGACATATGACTAAAATCAGCCAGCAGGAATCATACAGAATTAAAATGAAAATAAACAACATGAAGGGAAACAAGCCAAAAGTACTAACGCAGTGCATAATTCTCTAAAAAGACAGAGACAGTCCTCATCGAGAAGACTTCAAGTTATCTGAACTCAATCTGAATCCTTCTTCAATGACTCCAGGCAGATGCCCATCGTATCCAACTCGAGAAAAAATTCACTAAAACATTGTTACAATAATACCATAAACTACACTCAAGTCTTGAACCCAAATGGCCCATAAATTCCAGCGACTCGAAGCGATGAAAAATCAGCGAGCATAATCACAAATAAATCAGACTTAAAACGTGAACACAAGGGACATATGAGTAAATTCAGTCAGCAGGAATCATACAGAATTAAAATGAAAATAAACAACATGAAGGGAAACAAGCCAAAAGTACTAACGCAGTGCATAATTCTCTAAAAAGACAGAGACAGTCCTCATCGAGAAGACTTCAAGTTATCTGAACTCAATCTGAATCCGTCTTCAATGACTCCAGGCAGATGCCCATCGTATCCAACTCGAGAAAAAATTCACTAAAACATTGTTACAATAATACCATAAACTACACTCAAGTCTTGAACCCAAATGGCCCATAAATTCCAGCGACTCGAAGCGATGAAAAATCAGCGAGCATAATCACAAATAAATCAAACTTGAAACGTGAACACAAGGGACATATGACTAAAATCAGCCAGCAAGACTCATGCAAAATAGACCTAATAACTTAATGAAACAAATAATATAATAATAAAATAGTAATAACTAAAATAATAATAATAATAAATAATAATATAATAATAATAGAACTAATACAGCAGTCTATAAGTCCCTGACACCCGACATTATAATCTTCCCCAAATACCCAAGAATTTCCCCAAAAAATATCCCTATTTCATGCACCTCATCATCTCAAAACTGCATCCAAGAAAATAGCCACAAGACCTCCTGATGCTGTGGCCTCATGAAATACTCCAGGGACAATAGAAAATCCAGCGTCAACCGGTGCCAAGGACGGGCAGTTCCCGTAGTTCTTTCGTAACGTCGTGAAAGTCTACAAGGGACACTGACCTCCTCCACCACCCTCTCCCACCCCCCCTATAACTGTCTCAGTCACTCCTCCATAGCCTCGTGAATGTGTTCACTCGTGACTAGTGAATAAAAATTTTTCTTCATCCTACCTCAGCACATCTAAAAGTGAGTGAGTCCACAGCTTTCCCTGCAAATGTTTTTCTCTCTCGTCGATTCGTTCGTCTCTGTCTCTTTTGATACACCGAACAAGTCCCACACGTTCATTGCCTGACCTCGAGGTACCAGAAAACTTTAAAAGGTCAGTGAAAGGCCTCGATTGATTCGACGTAGGAAGTCGTTGGATTTTTTTCCCCCTTTCTGTTTTGGTTGTGGAGGGATTAAATCGGTAGGTTTATCTCTAATTTTCTCTTTCTCCCTTTTCATCCGGTTAGAACAGTCGAGGTTTATTGGTTGTGAAATATTGATGCTGTTGGCTAGAACTTTCACCGGTCCCTTTTGTCTGGGCTTTTGATCTTGCGATTTTGCGAGGACTATTCGAGATTATAGGGAAGCGATTAGGTTTAAGAGGCCCTGGGAGTAAAGAAAATCTACTAAAATGCGGGAAAAACTTTGCGCCATGAATTTTCAGCCAAAAGAGGATGGAAAAATCTGAAAGATGGCTTGAAAGATTTGTTCCTCTCGTAAAAACTGGATAGAGGAAGTTGAAGGTGATTTGAAGAAGATGACGAGTTCGAAAAATTGTTTGAAAATGCGAGGTGGAGCGCTGCCATCTTTAAAGACCCTTCCGGAAGAGGATGGAGGTATCCAAGCAAAGCAACGGCACCCACACTTGGCAAACATTGCTTTTCCTCTTTAGATCACACTCATCTCATTTCATTCAGAATTTGTCTTTCTCTTTGTTTTGGTTGTGGAGGAATTAAATCGGTAGGTTTATCTCTAATTTTCTCTTTCTCCCTTTTCATCTGGTGAGAACAGTCGAGGTTTATTGGTTGTGAAATATTGATGCGGTTGGCGGTTGCTCGAACTTTCACCTCTCCCTTTTTTCTGAGGCTTTTGATCTTGCGATGTTGTGAGGACTATTCGAGATCATAAGGAATCGATTGGGTTTAAGAGGCCCTGGGAGTAAAGAAAATCTACTAAAATGCGGGGAAAACTTTGCGCCATGAATTTTCAGCCAAAAGAGGATGGAAAAATCTGAAAGA
>NW_021680367.1:1299381-1322747 GCF_001412515.2 Diachasma alloeum | reverse complement strand
TGGCTTAAAAGATTTGTTCTCTTCATACAAACTGAATGGAAGAAGTTAAAGGTGATTTGAAGAAGATGGATAGTTCGAAAAATTGTTTGAAAATGCGAGGTGGGGCGCCGCCATCTTTAAAGACCCTTCCGGCAGAGGGTGTGGGCACCCACACTTGGCAAACATTGCTTTTCCTCTTTAGATCACACTCATCTCATTTCATTCAGAATTTGTCTTTCTCTTTGTTTTGGTTGTGGAGGAATTAAATCGGTAGGTTTATCTCTAATTTTCTCTTTCTCCCTTTTCATCTGGTTAGAACAGTCGAGGTTTATTAGTTGTGAAATATTGATGCGGTTGGCGGTTGCTAGAACTTTCACCTCTCCCTTTTTTCTGGGGCTTTTGATCTTGCGATGTTGTGAGGAATATTCGAGATCATAAGGAAGCGATTGGGTTTAAGAGGCCCTGGGAGTAAAAAAAATCGACTAAAATGCGGGGAAAACTTTGCGCCGTGAATTTTCAGCCAAAAGAGAATGGAAAAATCTGAAAGATGGCTTAAAAGATTTGTTCTCTTCATACAAACTGAATGGAAGAAGTTAAAGGTGATTTGAAGAAGATGGATAGTTCGAAAAATTGTTTGAAAATGCGAGGTGGGGCGCCGCCATCTTTAAAGACCCTTCCGGCAGAGGGTGTGAGTATTCAAGCAAGATGGCTGCGCCCACCACATCTCTTTGCAATTAAAAAAATTCTTAAAAATAATTTTTCTCGATTTTGTAGGTGGTACACTTAAGGCAGAGACTCGACAATGCTGTCAGCAGCTCGAGAGATCGGGCATTTCCTCTCGAAGCAACCCTAGCAATGATTCAGACACTTATAGACTGCGATGAGTTCCAGGATATTGCTACGTTACGAGTGAGTAAATCATAAATCGTAAAGATGGGATTGAAAATGACCCCATTAGATAGCTAGGTAAATTTCCCAAAATGGCTTCATGACCAAGGGTTGAAATCGGAAATTTCCCTCGCTGCGATACAAATCTGCAATAGTTCAATTATCGATAGTGGCTTTCGAGAAAAATGAATTTTCGTTCCTGCGGTTTTAACGTATTTTTTTTGTTTTTTGGTTTTTCAGAATCTGGATGAACTACTGGACCATAAATCAGACTTAAGCGACAAATTATGTCAAATAGGTGACAGTATAGTATACAAGTTGGTGCAGTGGACCAAGAGGCTACCTTTCTACCTTGAATTACCGGTTGAGGTACACACGAGGCTGCTAACACACAAATGGCATGAACTACTTGTCCTTACCACCTCTGCCTATCAGGCAATGCACAGTCAGCACAAGTTAACCAATTCGTCAGATGGTACTGGTGCTGATTTTATGCAGGAGGTAGTTATTTCTTAATTATTATTACCATTAAACCTTAATTTCCTTCATAACTCGTCAATTTAAATTCAACATATTGGTCTAAATCAGCGAGCATAATTGCAAATAAATCAGACTTGAAACGTGAACACACGACATACGAGTAAAATCAGCCAGCAAGAATCATACAGAATAAAAATAAAAATAAAACAATATGAATGAAAATGAGCCAGCATGAATCAAGTTGATAAACTCAATCGTCAGTCCAAAAATACAAAATTTCAGCTCTCTATATTATAAAAATCTAAATCGAAAAAAATAGTCTGGTGATGAAAATTTGGTACTCGAAATTACAATTCAAAAGTTGTGACAAGTGTCAAAATAAGGGTCATGAGGGTTAGAATGAGGGTCGCGAGGGTTAGGATAAGGGTTTCAAAGATCGAATTAAGAGTCATAAGGGTCAGAAAAAAGTCCTGAAGGTTAGAATAAGGGTCGCGAGGGTCAGGATGAGGGTCACAAGGATCAGATTAAGCGCCATGAAGGTCAAAGAAAGGGTCGTGAGGGTCAGAATGAGGGTCTCAAAGGTCAGGATAAGGATCACAGGGATCAAGTAAAGGGTCATGAGGGTCAAAATAAGGGTCACGAGGGTTAGGTTAAGGGTTCCAAAGATCAGATTAAGGGTCATAAGGGTCGCGAGGGTCAGGATGAGGGTCACAAGGATCAGATTAAGTGTCCTAAAGGTCAGAAAAAGGGTCGTAAGGGTCAGAATGAGGGTCAGACTAAGGATTATGAGGGTCGGAATAAGGGCCTCAAGGGTCAGGATAAGGATCACAAGGATGAGGTAAAGGGTCATCAGGGTCAGGAAAAGGGTCACAAGGGTCAGATTAAGGGTCATGAGGGACAAAATAAGACTCGTGAAAATCAATTCAAGGGTCATGAAGGTCAGAATAAGGGCCGCGAGGGTCCGGATGAGGGTCACAAGGATCAGATTAAGGGTTGTGACGGTCAAAATAAGGGTCGCGAGGATCAAATTAAGGGTGATGAGCGTTAGAATAAGGGTCACGTGGGTCGGAATAAGGGCCGCGAGGGTCAGAATAAGCGTCACAAGGATCAGATTAAGAATAATGAGGGGCAGAATAAGGGTCGCAAGTGTCAGATGAAGTCATGAGGGTCAGAATAAGGGTCACGAGGGTCAGAATAAGGGTCTTGAGGGTTACAATAAGGATCATGGAGATTATATGGGGATCATATGTGGGTCATATGGGGATTGGCGAGCGGAGCGAGCAAAGGCCGTAGCCCCCTAGTAATTCCCTAAAAACAAGAAGACGATCCACAGTTCATGTCACAGGTCCATGGCCGGTGTTTCTGAACGGAAATGATAAATCATCTAAAAAAATCGTGAAATGACATAAGTCTCCACTCCAGGCGAGAATAATTGCCTTCACCCTGAAGTTATGCAATTCCTCTCGCATTTTCTCTGACCCAAAGTGAAAGTATTGGAAAGAGTTGTGGGGGAACTATCAACTAGTTTGAGTTATTTAATTTCTGTACTTTGATACTCTAGGTATCGAACAACATGTGCACACTGCAGGCCTGCCTAACGAGCATGATGGGCAGGCCCATTACGATGGAGCAGTTGAGACAGGACGTCGGACCCATGGTGGAGAAGATAACTTACGTCACCCTCATGTTCAGGAGAGTTAAACTGAGGATGGAGGAGTATGTCTGTCTCAAAGTCATCACTATGCTTTCACAAGGTAAGTTCATCCTATCGAATTACTAATTAATGAATGATAAAATTTCCTGGTCCTGTGGGGAACGTATCGGGACCACTCATTAGGGAGATAGTTAAACAATTAACAACTGCGAAATCACCTATACTGAAATGGAAACTTTTGATTTGCCAATCGTATAATCATCGAGATAATGACGATTCACCACTTCAATAGAGAATTTTTTTCATGCATCGAGGAAATTTCCACGTTTTCATCGTCTTTCGGTAAAAAACTAATTCGAAAAATGCTCAAACTATTCGAAAAAAATCGATAATTGAGAAAAAAAAAATCTAAAAAACTGGAGAAAAGAATTTTACAGTAAAAATGGATCTCGATAATTGAAATTTCAATATTAAAATAAACCTCCAAATATTTCCATCAATTTTTAAACATGATAAATCATTTGATGTCATTGAATGACTCAAGAAAATCTGCTCCACTTTCTCCACAAAATTCCAGACCCTCAGAACTTAGAAAATCGACAAAACAATTCACAGATAAATAATTAAAAAATGCAATGGGGCCCTAAACATCATCAATCACTAATTACTCAAACCAATGTTAGTACTTCAAGTATTTCCACGTCGGTTTTACCATTCAACAAATCATTTAATCAATCAAATTAGTCCGTTAATTCTGGATTGAAGTGATAAAACGTCAAAAGTCGAATTTTCTCTCAATGAATTTCGCAATTATCTCGATAACCAGCAGTTTTAGAGTAAAATATCACATAACATTTTTTATAGAAAATCAAATTCCCCACAAAAAATGTTTTTTGACATTTTCTACAAAAACCATTTATTACCGAGAAAATCACTGATTGCCCCCCAAAAATTCTGAATTTCCTCATCTTTCTATTTTTTTAATTGCTGTAACTTCAAAAAGATGATTATAAATCATTTACTTTATTACTGCTTCCATTGGAGACGCTAAATGTAAGTCATCGACCAAAATTTCACCTCTCATCATTCAAAACTCCAAAGAAATGAATCCCTTAATAAAAAAAAAACAATTCCCTCATTTGTCTTTTTCATTTTGCAGCACGAGGAGGTACAATGGAGTTAGAGCAAATACAGGATCGTTATATGAGTTGTTTACGAAGTTTTGTGGAGCACAGTGCGCCCCAGCAACCAGGTCGGTTCCACGATCTTCTCCTGAGATTGCCCGAAGTGAGTTTATGAAAATTCCTCAGCTAAAAAAAATTGAAAAAAAAATAACTTCTCCCTAAAAACAAAAACCCCCGATGAATCCCCGGTAAATCTCATGTCACAAAAAACCCAACGGAAGTTGCGCAGTCGTCGACTGCGCACGGAGGGAATACGATGGCCACAGTAATGTGTACATGTACTACGGATACACTATCGAGTAAAGGTGCTCTCGCTGTCGCTACAATCCCTCACTGTCAATTGAAATATCTCGAAAACTATTGAGCATTCATCGAGACGTCCAGTGTGACAAATGCAGGGAATTTCATACCAAATAAAATGGTTTTCAACTCACATCTCTACGAATCGTAGTTCTCAGGATGTGGACGTTTGTGGATGGAAGCGCCCCACGGTGCACGCACTCTCTCAGAGCCTAAAGGTCTTGAGTTACTCACTCAAACGAATGATAACGCCTCAAGAATTGTGAGTCGTAGAGACATGAGTAAAAAACCATTCTATTCGCCATAAAAATCCCTTGATTTTTCACGCTGCATGTCTCGATGACTTCTCAATGGTTATCGAGATATTTCGAGTGAGAGTGGGACATTTATTTGAAACCAAAATGCATGATGTTAACACATTGTTCCTGTCACCCAAAAATATCACCTAAAACCAAAAAATTTCTACTTCCAGGTGCAATCAGCAGCGACTCTTCTCCTCGAGAGCAAAATGTTCTACGTTCCTTTCCTCCTGAACTCAGCAATTCAAAGATAGTAGCTAAAATCCCCCCCCAAACCGAATCCAATCGACGAAAAAGCGTAATATGATGGGCGATAAACCCATCGATAACTGCCCCTGGGTGTCAGGCAAAGACTTTCATGTATATATATACATATATAATAAACAATATAAATGTGTTTTTCGTTGACGTGTACAAAACTAAGGAAAAAAAAACACAAAAAACTATTGAGAATGTGAAAAATAATAATAATGATAACTAAAAATAACTAAGATGAATAAGATGAAGGAGATGAGGAGATAAAGTACTAGGTAATTTTTCATTGATACAATGGAGAATGAAAATATAAAGAAAATGATAGGGAAATTAATGAAAAATTAATTAATGAAAAGTTGAAGAAAATACAATTGACAAGAACTGAAAACTTTTATATCGAAACTAAAAGACTATATTTCTGTATGCAGTCGCGCAACTAATGTCATTGTGTGTTCATGTTGCATAATCCAATCGATTTAAATTAAGACTCTCGTACATTTTGTGCCCTGATATTGAAATTTATTGAGAATTATTGACAATTAGAGAATGATAAATTTGAGAAATTCAATTTTGAGTTGAAGTGGTCAAACGGTATTTGTCGATTATCTCGAGAGGGAGTGGACTTACGCCAAAATATTGCTGAACATTTTTTCTTGGAAATTTAATTCTGTAGAAAAAAGGTTTTGAGACATTTTCGTGTAAAATCGATCGTTAAGGAGATAATTGTGTTATTAATTGAAATTTTTTCAATTTAGTTGAAATTGTTGCAAGTTTGTTAGTTGTTTTATTATCTCGGTAGGGAGTGGTTTTCGGAAGAAATGGCACAAGACATTTTTGTAGGGAATTGAATTCCACACAAAAAATATTTTGTCACATTTTGCTCTAAAATTGCTGGTTATTGAGGTAATTGCGAAATTGATTGAGAGAAAATTCGACTTTTGACGTTTTATCATTTCAATCCAGAATTAACGGACTAACTTAATTGATTAAATGATTTGTTGAATGGTAAAACCGACGTGGAAATACTTGAAGTACTAACATTGGTTTGAGTAATTAGTGATTGATGATGTTTAGGGCCCCATTGCATTTTTTAATTATTTATCTGTGAATTATTTTGTCGATTTTCTAGCTTCTGAGGGTCTGGAATTTTGTGGAGAAAGTGGATTTTCTTGAGTCATTCAATGACATCAAATGATTTATCATGTTTAAAAATTGATATAAATATTTGGAGGTTTATTTTAATATTGAAATTTCAATTATCGAGATCCATTTTGACTGCAAAATTCTTCTCTCCAGTTTTTTAGATTTTTTTTCTCTCGATTATCGATTTTTTTCGAATAGTTTGAGCATTTTTCGAATTAGTTTTTTACCGAAAGACGATGGAAACGTGGAAATTTCCTCGATGCATGAAAAAAATTCTGTATTGAAATTGTGAATCGTCATTATCTCGATGATTACACGATTGACAAATCAAAAGTTTCCATTTCAGTTTAGGTGATTTCGCAGTTGTTAATTGTTTAATTATCTCTATAATGAGGGGTCCTGTGGAAAAACATCACCAGACCTTCTTCACGGAAAAATTCATTCTCACTACAGAATTGCAACTTCTAGAATTTTTTTTTTCAACTAAAAATGTTATAATAAATTCGATAAAAAAAGACTGCACACGTCGGTACGTGAAAGTACCCAAAAAAATCAATTAATTTTCAAGAGTGCGCACACACTCGGCCTCCTCCGATTGGCTCAATAAATCATAAGGTACGAGAATAAAGAAATTTTTTAATAATAAAACAAAATTGAAAAAACCAATTTTCTAAGTTTTTTCAGCGTTCAAAAATCGCTACGAAAAATCCCATGAACTCATCACAAACGGAAATTATCCAAAACTCCCCCAGAAGAGCCCAAAAACAACAAGAAAAATCTCATGAATGGAAAAACGAAGACAAAAACCAAAAAATCTAGAAAAAAAACTAATGAAACCGAAATTTAATTATCATTTTTGACTTCTGCCTCTGTCAAAATCATGAGAAACACGAGCAACTCGAATTTCAATGGCTGTGTGCCTTCCCCTCTGGACTTGATTAACAAAAAAAAAACTAATTAAAAAATTATAGGTAAATTGACAATAATTTTACCCCCATTCGACGACCAATTAGAATAATACGAAATCGATACTTATCAAAACCTAAGAAAATTCAAAATTATCATTAATAAATTTATAAAAATTGTTGATTAATTCGAGAATTCGGTCGTGAAGTCGTAAAACGTGAAAATTCTCGTTTCACCTTCACAAAAATGCATTTACCTCGATAACGAGTGATTGTACGAAAAAATGTCATAAAATATTTTTTGTAGAGAATAGGATTTCCCACAAAAAATGTTCAGACACATTTTCCCCTAAAACCATTCATTACCGAGATAATCACCCAATTACCGATCACCGATTAAAATTCCATCGAAATAAACTCATTTTAGTCAAATTAATTTATTAATTATCTCGTTAATGACTGCTATTATGGAAAAATGTCTTCAAAATATTTTTGAAGGGACTTTAATTGTCTGAAAAAAAATTAAAAGACATTTCTTTTGTAATTTAATCAAGAAGGGGAATTTTTCTCTCGTTTCACGACTCCACCCTTGACCGAATCGTTTTAAAATGAGTTCAGAGGCGACTGATGCACGTAATTCACGAACTAAACATGACCTTGGGCCTATTAGCCTAGGGATACGTTGTCCATACTATAAGACTTAAACTACTGGATGGAAAATTACATTATGCCGCTATAAAAATGATGAAACCAACCAATTGTGTACATTATTTGATAATTATTTGGTAAAGGGCTACTGTATTGCCAGATCATCGTCGTACCCTCGAGTGAAATGTTACCGTCATCGACATATTTATCGATCGATCGATCCCAATTAAACATCTATCTCCATGTCAATCACTTCCGAGAGTGAAAATTAATCAAAAAAGGAATGAAAATCTCGTTTAGGCTTTAGTTTTTTCTCAATATCTTGTAATTGATGCGAGATAACAAAATTTTCGTTGAGACCTTTTCTGTAGCTCTTAAAATTTTCTACAAAAAATGTAGTAATGAAATTTTTCCCATCTCCCTTAGATCCGAAGATATTTAGAAAAAATCGTAATGACAGTTTGGAAAAAACAGCATTAAACTTCCAATGTTTCTGGAATATTTGGAGAATGTGAAGAGCTAGTTCAATAAATCTAGATTCAGGAGATAGTCGGGGAAAATTCCGATTCAAAACCTCCCTATGAACCCCTCAACCCTCTTACCTCCCCTAGATAAATCCAGAAATCGATTTTCCGCCGAAAAACGATTTTATGATACACGTGAAAAAAAGTCACCTTTTTCTCACTGATATTATAAAATATCGTACGATACATACGAAAAATGTATTTCCTCACGCGTGTGATTACAGATTACCTCACACTCGACAACAACAACTTTTTTTCACTTGTGTCGTAATATAGTATTTCGATTTATCTCGTGGAGTTATAATCGAAAAAATTTCATCATAGTGTTTTATTCAGTAGGCAGATAAAATTCCCCCTCCTCTGGATCCTCCAACCCTCTCACCTCCCCTAGGTAAATCCAGAAATCCATTTTGTCACCGAAAAATGATTTTTCATGACCCGTCCGTAAAGTGAAATTTTCCGCACGCTCCGGGTGCGCAAAACCCCACTTTCCACACATTGTGATGAAAAATCGGGTTCGACACTCGTGGGAAAAGTGCTCTTTAACCCTTGAAAGGGTACTACTCGCCTTTAAACACTTTTACACACTCGTATCGAAATATACTATTTCGATATATCTCGAGGACTTGCAAACGCAAAAATTTCTTGATATTGTATTTTAGACCGGAAAGTCTCCTGAATTTTCAACAAAACCACCTTCACAGCCCTATCCTTGTGCATTCTCAAAATGTCAAAGAAAGTAGTCTATTGTGTTACTAGTGCGTAAAGTTTCACTTTTTTGCACGCACGTGTGACACATCCCATGTTTTGTGATACCTGCTGAGTCCACTGTTCGGAACGGTAGTGGGGGTAAAGTGGTTGTCTTTACCGAGTGTGAAAGTGAATTCACATTACGCATGCCCTTGAACTTTACGCACGCAGTGCTAAAAACAGCCGCTTTACGTCCACTAAACCGTTTCAGAAAGTGCACTTTTTAGGTAGGTCTCACAAAATAGTATATTTCGATCCGAGTGCGTAAAAATGTTTTTCGCTGTTTTACGTACCTCCCAGGGTCAAAGACCACTTATCCCACGAGTGTGGAACCCTATTTTTTATCGCGATGCGTGAAAAGTGGGATTTTGCGCGCGCGGAGCGTGTGTAAAATTTCACTTTCCGCGCAAGTGATGAAAAATGGGATGTGTTACACATACATGCAAAAAAGTAAATCTTTACGCACTAGTAACGCAATGTACTAAATTGAAACAAAATAGTATATTTCGATACGAGTGGGTAAATATTAATTTCGATACAAGTGCGGAAAAGTGTTTTTTGGCTCGTGGGAGGTTTACAGCTCGAGCCGAAGGCGAGTGATATAATCCCACTAGCCAAAACACACTTCTCCCATGAATATCGAACGATATTTTTCATCACAATGTGTAAAAAAAGTTGCGGAACTTGCGCAAAATTTCACATTACGCACAACTGATGAAAAATAGGATGTGTTACACGTGCATACGAAAAAGTAAATCTTTACGCACTAGTAACACAATATACTAAATTGAAACAAAATAGTATATTTCGATACGAGTGGGTAAATATTAGATTTCGATACAAGTGCGGAAAAGTGTTTTTTAGCTCCTGGGAGGTTTACAGCACGAGCCGAAGGCGAGTGATATAATCCCACCAGCCAAAAAACACTTCTCCCATGAGTATCGAACGATATTTTTCATCACAATGTGTAAAAAAAGTTGCGGAACTTGCCCAAAATTTCACATTATGCACAACTGATGAAAAATAGAATGTTTTACACGTGCATGCGAAAAAGTAAATCTTTACGCACTAGTAACACAATATACTAAATTGAAACAAAATAGTATATTTCGATACGAGTGGGTAAATATTAATTTCGATACAAGTGCGGAAAAGTGGTTTTTAGCTCCTGGGAGGTTTACAGCACGAGCCGAAGGCGAGTGATATAATCCCACCAGCCCAAAAACACTTCTCCCATGAGTATCGAACGATATTTTTCATCACAATGTGTAAAAAAAGTTGCGGAACTTGCCCAAAATTTCACATTATGCACAACTGATGAAAAATAGAATGTTTTACACGTGCATGCGAAAAAATAAATCTTTACGCACTAGTAACGCAATGTACTAAATTGAAACAAAATAGTATATTTCGATACGAGTGCGTAAATAGTAGATTTCGATACAAGTGCGGAAAAGTGTTTTTTGGCTCGTGGGAGGTTTACAACACGAGCCGAAGGCGAGTGATATAATCCCACTAGCCAAAAAACACTTCTCCCATGAATATCGAACGATATTTTTCATCACAATGTGTAAAAAAAGTTGCGGAACTTGCGCAAAATTTCACATTACGCACAACTGATGAAAAATAGGATGTGTTACACGTGCATACGAAAAAGTAAATCTTTACGCACTAGTAACACAATATACTAAATTGAAACAAAATAGTATATTTCGATACGAGTGCGTAAATAGTAAATTTCGATACAAGTGCGGAAAGTGTTTTTTGGCTCGTGGGAGGTTTACAGCACGAGCCGAAGGCGAGTGATATAATCCCACTAGCCAAAAAACACTTCTCCCATGAATATCGAACGATATTTTTCATCACAATGTGTAAAAAAAATTTGCGGAGCGTGCGCAAAATTTCACATTACGCACAACTGATGAAAAATAGGATGTGTTACACGTGCATACGAAAAAGTAAATCTTTGCGCACTAGTAACACAATATACTAAATTGAAACAAAATAGTATATTTCGATACGAGTGCGTAAATAGTAGATTTCGATACAAGTGCGGAAAGTGTTTTTTGGCTCGTGGGAGGTTTACAGCACGAGCCGAAGGCGAGTGATATAATCCCACTAGCCAAAAAACACTTCTCCCATGAATATCGAACGATATTTTTCATCACAATGTGTAAAAAAAATTTGCGGAGCGTGCGCAAAATTTCACTTTACCTACAAGTGATGTAAAATAGAATGTTTTACACGTGTGCGAAAAAGTGGATCTTTACGCAATCATAACACAATATGCTAAATTGAAACACATAGAATATGTTTCAATTTACATCGTATATTTTGATACGAGTGCGTAAAAGTGTTTTTTGCCCCGTGCTACCCTCCTAAGGATGAAAAACTCCTTTTCCCACGCGTATCGAACCCTATTTTTCATCACAATGTGTGAAAAGTGAAATTTTCCGCAAGTAAAATTTCCCTTCACGCACAAGTGATAAAAAATCACGTAATTTCAATTTTTCGACTTGACAATTGAAAAAAAAAATCGATAAAAATCGCCGAAAAAATGACGGTAATAATGCGAGGGTCGCCCACGACGATAGTAACGATTTGTACATAATTAAAAACCTTATGTTAACCCCAGAAATAATTATATTCGTTAATTTATCGAACCTCTCATTATTCATTACCCCTCGTTTCTCAATAATCGATTGTAAATAAGTCTCTCAATAAAATCCCAACGATTAATGAAGGCTCATCATCACATCACCGATTAATCACGTTTTTCACTGATTAAATGATCGATTTGTTAACGATAAATACCACAATGGGCTGTCTTCATTAACGAAATATGTAATTAGATATAAATATGTACAAAGATGTCTGGGGAGTACAGCAGCCTTTTCACGAAAAAAAAAATGGGAGAAGGCTAATTATGCGTTGGATCAGCAAGACTTAGGGCATTATACTACCGAGAGTATTATCGTGCCCAACCCTTTAATGATTAAGTGAGTGAGAGAGATAGAGTGATGATGCCTCTCGTTTGTGGGTTGAAGCTGTGTACATACTGTACAAAATTAAAATTTCAAGGGTTATATTAATCGAAATGTTCTGAGACGATTTTGTTGGGAAATTATTATTAATAAATTCACGGATTGGGAGTTTGACTTTGTGTGAAGTTGTTTTATTGTTGGGTGCGCAGAGAGAAAAAATTAGTTGCTGTCGAAAAATTATAGGTTCCCCTGAAGAGATCTTTTGTCGGGTTGAATCAATCTACTTGTGGAGAAAAAAGAAAGTTTCCACCGAAACATGATTATTTTCGTGGTGGTAACTGTTATCGTGAGACATTTATATATCTTTCGGGTAAATACTTTCGTTCTACAGAGAATTATATGAGGCTCCGGTTTTATCAAGTCAATGTTATTGAGTAGTGTATATTTTTGTCCAATAAACACTTATAATTTCCATGGAACAAATGATAATTTCAAGAGGAAACTACAATTTTCTTGCCGAGAACTGTGTTATTGGCAAAACTAACTAATTTCGAGGGAACAATTTTTTTTTTGGGAAAAAAATTCTCTTTCCTCGTCAATGTATTCTTTCTGTGATATAAACCTGTGGAGTTCTCTCAGATCAAATGATTCATTGTTAAAAAATTTTCACTGAAGTTTCCAGGCTTTAGTCTTGAAATATGAAACAAGCAACAGTTTCATTGAAATTTCAGGGAATTTTACCACTGAAAATTCGTGGTTTTCGTGGAAAATTAATGGGAATTTTAAATTTCAGTTAAATTATTCCATGAAAATCAAGGGAAATTAGGAAAATTCAAGCAAAAATGTCCTTGAATTTTCAATTTTTTGAAATTTCAGAGCAATTTCTTATTGAATTATATGTTTACATTGAAAATTCATGGAAATTTCGGAATCTTCATGGTTGTTCCACTGAAAAATCAGGAATTTCCTTGAATTTTGAGGGAAACTTGAAATTTCATACTTTTTTCCGTTAAATTGAATTCAGTGTCATTTTCTGGAAAATTCAGTTAAATTTTTTTAACAGTGTTGTCGTAGAATAGAGTATATTTTTTCCTGCCAACAGTTGGAATTCTTCTAGGGATATTTCTGATGATTACGACAAAAATTTAATTTTTGTGAAAGGTATTAAATTTCCTTCTTGTCAAGTTGGTTAATTTCCCTCAAGTAAATCTGTTCCACTTCATCAAATATTCTCACGTGGAACGTGTAGTTTGTTGGGAGAGCTAATTTTTTCTCACAGTGTATGAAATGGAAAATTGAATGAAAAATATTGGATACGTATTTTAACACTGAGAAGGACAAGTTGTTAGCAGAATTCAAGAAACTTTTTTTTAGGGTGAAATGGCCTTGAAGGCCAAACGACCCTCGCCATGAAACCATTTCAACCTTGACCCTGAATGTTCTTAAGGGTTGTTTGACCCTCAAGACCATTTGACCCTCAACCCCAAACGTTCTTAAGGGTCCTTGAGGCTACTTGTCCCTCAAAAGCATTAGCAAATTTCAGGATACTCTCTGTTCTTTTTTAGTTAAGGGCCAAATGGTTTTGAGGGTCAAAGGACCCTTGAAGACGTGTAGATTTATCGGTCAATTGACCCTCTGTGATCACTTTTTAAAGCCGATGGATCATTAAGGCCATCTGACCCTTGACCCTATACATTTGTAATGGTTGTTTGACCCTCAACTTCAAACCTTCTTAAGGGTTGTTTGACCCTCAAGACCATTTGGTTCTGAAACAGCGGGACAAAATGTAACACCAACGAAAACGACTACTTAGCACATGTCAGGATACTTCCTGCTTTTATTTGAGGGTCAAATGGTTTCGAGGGTCAAATGCTTGCAAACGTGTAAATTCAAGGGCCAAAGGACCCTTGTTGAGCCCTTTTTAAACCTTTTTGACTCTTAACCCTAAACATTTTGAAGATTTTTTGAGTTGTTAGCAGAATTCACGAAACTTTTTTTTAGGGTAAAATGGTCCTGAGGGTCAAACGAGCCTTGAAGAAGCGTAGGTCAAATGACCCTTCCAATGAAACCATTTTAACCTTGACCCTGAATGTTCTTAAGAGTTGTTTGATCCTCAAGATCATTTGACCCTCAACTCCACACGGTTTTAAGGATCGTTTGACCCTCAAAACCTTGTGACTCTGAATCAGCAGGGCAAAAGGAAACAAAAGGAAACCTTTTTTTTATTTTTAATCGAGGATCGAATAATCTTGCGGGCCAAACGACCCTTAATGAGATTCAACGCTAAGGGCCCCGTAAAGGTCAAACGACCCTTAAGAATGTTTAGAGGTGGAGGTCAAACAACCCTTAAGGGTCATTTGACTCTCGATTGAAACCAAAACAAAAAAAAAAGTTCCCCGAATTGTTCTAAATAGTCGTTATTCCTCATGTTTGTTTCCCCCGTGGTATTTCCAGAATCGCAGAGTCGAATTTCACGATTTTTTTTTCATTTTCAAGGTATTTTTCTAAGTTACAAGCTGAGATGTGACTCATGCGAATTGGACCTTTTGACCAGGACATATTCAGGATCAATGGGGGTCATGTCCCCCATTTCCCATTTTTCATCCAATTTCCGTCCTTCACAATTTTGTAACGCGAGTGAAATTCATGGAGCAATCGGATTATCGGTTGCATCATGCGGTGAAAGTACTAGTCTTTTTTACACGTTCGAGGGAGAGTCATTGTCTCTCAACATTTACGATGATTTTAGGGGGTTTCTATTTGTTTTTGGGGATTTCCAATTGTTTTTGAGAAAACGAAATTGCGTTTTTCAGGGGTTGGGGGCTTTTTGATATTTTTTGGACTTGAGGGACACATTGAGGACTTAATAGACATAAGTGTTAACCCAGGAACGACAGGCATACGAGGCGTATCCTATTTTTCATGGTTTCTGTGATTAAGTGAAAAAACGATGATTTTTCGAACGAAAGAGGTGGGATTCATGAGGCTGGTGATTAATCTGTTGATTATCTCGGTAATGAGTCTATCTAGGGCAAAATGTCATAAAAAATTTTTTATAGGGAATTAAATTTCTAATAAAAAAACGTTATGACATTTCGCTCCCAGACCAATCGCTACTGAGATAATTACTTCATTAAAATTTGCTTAAAACTGGAATTTTGAGTCGAGAAATTTTTCCACTCGTTAATTCCTCAATTATCTCGGTAACAAGTGGCTCTACAGCAAATTGTGACAAAATCTTTTTCATAGAGAACTAAATTTCCAATAAAAATGTTTTATAACATTTTGCTCTAAAATCATTTGTTACTGAGATATTCACATCATTAACATTTGCTTAAAACTGGAATTTTGAGTTGAGGAATTTTTCCACTCGTTAATTCCTCAATTATCTCACTAATGAGTCGATTCTGAAAAAAAATGTCACAGGACTTTTTTGTACGAAATTCAATTTTCTACAAAAAAGTTCTGACATTTTGTGCTAAAATGCATCGTTATCGCGATAATCAACTGCTGAATAAACGAGATAAATTAATTGTCGGTTTTTGTCCCTTCAACACATCTTTTCTCCGACTTGTTTAACGTTTTAAAAATTAGTTGGGCAGTTGAAAATGTATCTCATGACAAAAATGAAATCCCAAGCTCATTTTTTCGTTAAAAAATCCCTTCATCCACTCAATCACAAAAATAGAAAATGTATGAATCGAAGTTACCATTTTTACCTACGTTAATAAGCTGTATTAAATCCTCTTAATTTACCCCCAAAAATGATACATTTCCTTTTTTGTAAACTGATTCTTACCTTGAAGAATGATCAGCCGCTCTGCCGTCCCGAATAATTTTCCAAATCCCCTGAAACCCAGAAAAAAAAACGAATTCGATTAATTTTCAATTTTCCTTTTTTAACGATTACTAGTAAAATGGAGAACGAGTAAAAGGCTGACTTCTGAGAGCTTCTTAAACTCTATATAATAACGAATATGTACGAAACCCGAGACACACTAGGAAAAATCATGTAAAAAGTTTTCACAATGCGAAATCCAGTGATGAGCAGTATTAAGGAAAATAATGGAATGATGAGTTTTTTTTCGTCTTCAGACACATCTGCTTGTACGTTCGCTAGTTTTTCTTTCTATCGCCTGTACATAGGGTGAAAGTGACAGTGAGGAAGAGGTTTTTCGTATTACCGATACAATTTTATTCGTCCCAAGTCAAAAAAAAAAGATTGAAATTGAAGAAAAAAAATTTTGTCTCCTCTTTTCACTTTTTTTTACTGACGAATTTGCATTTTTCTCCATGAAGGAGGCGTTTTTCGAGGAAATATCATCAGTCATTTTTTGTGGAAAATTAAATTCTCCACAAAAAAGGTACTTAGAGATTTTGTGCTAGAGTCATTAATTACCGAGGTAATGGCATAATTAGACAAATTGGTCAGTTTAGTGTATGAAATTTTCGTAAAAACAAACTTTTCTTCAACTTCAATGATTAATTGTTTAAACAATCCCAGGCAGAGCGGAGCAACTGAACAATGCCGAACTGTTGCGTGAGTGTGAGAGAGCGCCCCCGTATTTTTATGGAATAAATAAGAATATTTTAAATGAAGATAAAAAATCCAGAAAAGCAAAAAAAAATACACGTAAATCTTGAAGTCTGGTTGGAGATGCCTTTAATAGGGATTATAAAATGCAGATAATATATTATACATAATGAACAAAATACAGTATATTATTATACATTAATAGTAAGGAAGTAAATAGAATTATTATATATATGACGGAAATCTGATTAAATAAACGAAAATGATAAATACTCCGATTTTAATCATTTCTCATCGGCAAACGACTGAATCCATTAGTTTAAACCTTTATTTGCACGTTTGTTGTTTTCTTTCCATTGTGTCTACATAGGGTGGAAATGATAATGAGGGAGAGATTTATTAAATAATTGAAACACTTTTATTCGTTCCGAGTTGAAAAAAATATTGAAATTGAAGAAAAAAAATGTTTTCACTTTTTTTTACTGACAAATTTGAATTTTTCTACATGAAGGAAGCGGTTTTCGAGGAAATATCATAAAAAAATTTTCGTAGACAATTGAATTCTCTATTAAAAAGGTGAAGTGACATTTTGAGCTAAAGGCATTAATTACCGAGATAATCGCATAGTTAGAAAAAAAAAAGTTGACCTCAATGGATCAAATTTTTCATAACCGCATTTTTGCGTCTCAAAAATTTGAAAAATCATTAATAATTAATAGTGATTTCTGTCGCCTGTACGTAGGGTGAAGATAATAACAAGGAAGAGGTTTTTCATGTTAATGAAACAATATTATTCGTTCCAAGTCCAAGAGAAAGATTATTGAAATTGAAGAAAAAAATGTTTTTTCCTCTTTTCACTTTTTTACTGATAAATTTGCATTTTTCTCCATGAAGGAAGTAGTTTTCGAGGAAATGTGCCTAATTATTTTTTATGGAAAATTGAATTCTCTACAAAAAAGGTGGAGACACATTTTGAGCTAGTCATTAATGTCCGAGATAATCGCATCATTAGAAAAATTGTTGAGCTCAGTCCCTTAAATTTGTCATAACCGCAGTTTCTCGTCTCAAATGTAGATGAGAAAATGTAGAATCGAAGTAGAATCATTAATAAAAAATAGTTCTAGGTACTGACCTCATGAATTGGCTGATTCCTGAACAGTAGATCTTCCGAACATGCTCGAAACCATGCATTTTGGTTTTTGGGAGAGGTTAGGTCCATCACAAATGGAATATTCAGTCATCACAACAAAATAATGAGATTCTGTTTCAATGATCAAGATCAACAATATTCATTGATTATTAATTATCACTATTGTTGAAGTAATTTCACTGGGGAATCCCGGCAAACATTTATCGAGTCTTGGTCACAGTCGTCAGAGGCGTCAGAGTCGGCCATCTCGGCGCATGTGCAGACACAATGAACAAGATGGCGACCGAGGGCTCTTGGGGTCATAAAAGCAAAATGTCCGTCATTTTTAGGGGAGGGGGTCGTTTGTATACAATCTTAGATGGAAACATTCCGTTTTTGACTAGAGATGCAAAATGACCGTCATTTTTTAGATCGCGTCATATGACCAAAAAATGACGGTCATGTGACGCACAAATTTTCCAACTACAAATGATTATCACAAATCATTTGTAACCGAATTGTTGTCAAACCATCTATATAGTTGCATAATGACAATCGTAACTAATTTCCAATTTGTGACGGTCATGAAGAAAACAAAATAATTTCATCTATATGGATGGAAAAAAATCGTGATTTCCATTTCAAAATGCGGATTAGGCCAATACAAAAGGAATTCAACTGAAAATTGACCGAGAAAAAAATAAAGTTTCATCTATATAGATGAAAAATGACTGTCATTTTTTTCTTGACAAGTTGTGACGGTCACTGAAGGGGGATGGGGAATTGTGACAGCCGTCATGAACGCCTCGTCATGTGACGGTCAATGACGGTCACATGACCGTCATATGACAGGTCATGTGACGCATTTGCATCTCTATTTTGGACACGTTCTAGGGAAAATAGCGACAGTGCGAAAGGCCGTGGAACTGATGGGCACGAAAATTTGTGGACACTAGGGATGAGCGATATTTGTCGATTAATCGAATACATCGATTTCTCATGCCCAAACATCGATGTTTTCAACGGCCGATTAATCAATTTTCAATTCTCTTTTCAAACATCGATTTTTCTGACCGACTTAATGAAATTTTTCATTTTTTTATCGAATAATAATGTTGACTGATTGAGAATAAATAAAATAATAATTTATCCGCAATGAGGAGTAATTGATTTCTACAGTTTTCTATTGTTTTTTAATTTAATTTTTAAATTGTTTTTCAACTTAAATTTTTAACAATTAGTGCAGCTAACGTCAAGCCACGGAAAAGATTCAATATATTTTTTTCAATTAATCAAAAACTCTGTTTCGAGATTCGCAATTTAACTCTCCACCCAGTAGTTATCACTGAAACGTAAGTTCCTCGGCTGTTTTCTTTAAATTTATATTTTTCAATAAAAAAGAGAAGAAAAAAGATTATTAAAAAAAAATTTTTTTTCTTGCGTAATGAGAAAAACATCAATTTTTTGAGTAATCGATGTTTTTGAAAAACATCGATTCTTCGATGATCAATGTTAAAAAAAAAAAACAAAAGAAAAAAAATTTTAAAAACAATTTTTCTTTGTGTAATGAGCAAAACATCAATTTTTTTAATAATCGATGTTTTTTTTCAGAAAAATCGATTGACAACATCGATGTTTTTGAAAAACATCGATTCTTCGATAATCAATGTTTTAAAAAAAACCAAAAGAAAAAAAATTATTTAAAAAACAATTTTTTTTGTGTAATGAGAAAAACATCAATTTTTCATAATCGATGTTTTTTCCAGAAAAATCGATTGACAACATCGATGTTTTTTAAAAACATCGCCCATCCCTAGTTCCGCCGCCTTCCGTACTGTCGCCATTTTCAAAGTTGTTCAAACGACGAGCGAGCAACACCAATCAGCTGTTCAGTTTGCGAGCCGGGCCTCGATCCCTGAGTGTATCACTGATATCTCAATTAAAAATTGTGATAACATTACCAGGACGTTGATCGCCACAATGAAGCCCCTCAATTAATCGAACCCTCGCTATTTTCTCTTCTAAACCACATTATCAATGATCAAATATCCAGTCCCAGCCGCTTCAAATCATCAGACTCACCTCTTCCACCCTCTTAATTACCTGAAATCTCACTGACAACACCAATTAACAATCAAACCTCAACAATTAAATCGAGAACTCCTCAATTAGTCCCAACACTTCAACAATTCCCTCTGTCAAACGACAAAAAACAAATGAATTCAATTCTAACCTAAAAGTCCTCTGGAAATCCCAACAACAAATACCTCAACAATGCTCCGGATCTCCAGCAGATCGCTCAGCAAACCCCACAATCCCCTCAAGTTGAGCCGAAATTTCCACAAAATTCAATCTGAGCAGAAGACAATTAAAATCCCAAAATGCTCGAAGACGATCAGAAGGGAATTCTTGGATTACTTTCTGGACCTGGACCACAAGATCATCCCCTCGAGTCGAGTGGCCCCGATATTCGATCCCTCGGTGGCCTTCACCAACGCCGGAATGAACCAGTTCAAGAGGATCTTCCTGGAGGAGTTGGAACCCCCACATTCCAGGGTTGTCAATCACCAGAAGTGTGTGAGAGTCGGGGGAAAGCACAACGACTTGAAGGCCGTGGGGATGGACAACTACCATCACACCTTCTTCGAGATGCTGGGGAACTGGTCCTTCGGGGATTACGGGAGGAGGGAGGCCTGTGCTTATGCCTGGGGATTGCTCACAGGTAAAGTTTTTATTCACATTGAAGCAATTTATTTATGGATGTTCTACACCCTTTTAGCCAAAATTGACGTTGTTTTAATTTTTCTGGCAAATTATCGATGGGAATGACGTGAAAAAATATAACGTTTTTGGGTTTTGTCATTATTTGTCATTTTCCTGCGTTTTCTCTAAACTTTTAAAAAGAATCACAAAACTGTAGAAAAAACGCATGAAAATTATCGCACCACTACGCAACTTCGTGAGCCATTAAAGAATGACAAACCACAAAATCGTTATATTTTTTCACGTCACTCCCATCGATAATTTGCCAGAAAAATGAAAACAACGTCAATTTTGGCTAAAAGGGTGTCGAACATCCTTAAGGGGAGACCGCGGTGAAATTTGAAAGTCTCGGCTCGGCCTTAAGAGCTATTGGACGACTTTTGATACATGAAGGGATATATAAAAAAGTGAGAAAAATTTCGGACCCAAACCGTTTTGTCCCCTATATCCACCAAAAACGTCGTTTTTCACGTTTTTAGATTAGAAATGCCCCTTGTACCACAGTTTTCATCCGATTTCAACTTTTTTTTTTAATGTTCGCTATACTCCAACGAAGAAACCCAAGTATCCGTTTTGCTTTATATTTATCAGATCATGAGAAAATGATTTTTTTAGTTCCTATATTTTTTCCTCTTTTTAGCAAATGCTAAAATTAGTTGGTTTTCGTCATTCCCGAGTTCCCGAATTCCCGAGTTCTTATTCCATCCTGAAATTCACCGAAACTCAGCACAATTTTAACACTTGTCAATAGTCAAAATGAACTTGTACCGTTTTACCACTTCGCTTCTGAATTTTTATTTGACTCTCAATCGTAGGTCCATTTGGAATACCTAAGGAGCGTCTGTACGTCACGTACTTCTCGGGAGATTCGAGCCTCAACCTGCCCCCAGACCTTGAGACCAAGGAAACCTGGCTGTCCCTCGGTCTCCAGCCCTCTCACGTCCTCCCATCAGGCCTCCAGGACAACTTCTGGGAGATGTCGCTCACCGGCCCCTGTGGTCCCTGCACAGAAATCCACGTAAACACGTCTCACAACTTGTCAGCATCCCCACCGAACCCATCAGACCTCAAGGAACTCTGGAACCTCGTCTTCATCGAGCATCAACGCCTCCAGGACTCGTCCATCCAACCGTTGAGGATCCGTCACGTGGACACAGGTGCTAAATTATTTATTCGATAGCTTAATTACTTTGATAATTAGCAATTCGATAATTAATATTTTTTTAGGAATTTACATTTAATCGTGAAGGCCCGCGTGTACTATCTTTCGAATGTTATCTGGATTTTTTCATCTTTCGTAATCGAGAATTGTCAATTGCATGGTACATCATGTAGAAATTTCCTAAAATTATGATAGAATGATAAAAAACAGAAAAAATTCTGAACTTTTTCAAAGAGCGTTTTTAATTGAGATTTAGAATGAGTTGAAAAAAGTGGAAATTACAAATATATGATTCGCTGTGACAAATTATCTATTAGCTGTCATTTTCCATGGTGGATAACAAAACACTAACTCCTCATGGGAAGTGACAGCTAGGTATCTCAATTTTCAAAACAGTGGTATTTAGTCATCTGCCATTTTTATGTGATAAAAGTGTGATTAAAAAATTCTCCAAAATATTACAACTTTTTTCAAAGAGCCTTTTCCGTAATAAATGTCTCTGTGCAGTGTGGGAAAAGATTTACGAAATCAGTCTTCCCCCTGCATGATATTGGGTGACAGGCCGCCATTTGTCACGGTAATCAGATACATTTTTCAATTTCTTGTTATTCAACTCATTCTGAATATAAATTAAAACTGCTCTTTGAAAAAATTAATAATTTTTTCTACTTTTTTTTTATTATTCATTCATAATTTTTCAAAACTTCTGCATGATGCAGGGCATAATTGACAATTTCAGATGACGAAAGATGAAAAAAACATCGAGACAACGTTCGAAAAATAGTATACCCGGGCCTTACCTAATAATTTTGCTTCCAAATGGGAGCCTTGTGATCGGTCATTTTTACGAGCTGCCAATTTTGCTTGGAAATTATGTAGAATGTCATGAAACGTGAAGATATGATGTTTTTAGAAAATGTGTGGATGTTTGTCTGTGTGTGCAGATTTTTCGGAAATTTTGTATAAACCTCAACAAAAAGACAAGTAAAGTTGCAGCTATAAATCTGAAATTTTGTCAAATAAGTTCAAATGAACCCCATAAAATTTTGGCTACTAATCAGTATTATCGGGTCTCACTTCTGTACAAAATTTTCAGTACATCATGGCATAGAGCCATACTATATTATTTACAAGATCTATGCGCGCGCCCTCGCGCGCGCTGATCTATTCATTTGTTGAAATGAAGAAATGGAATTCATTGAATTTCATTTTCTCATGAATACCTCATAAATATTGATAATGAATCAAGGAGAATTCGACTAATGATTGAAGTGAATAGCGAAGTAGAGTAAAAAATCTATAAATAGTTTTTTATTTTCAATTAATTATCTTCAATTTTTTTAAACAATCGGTCTCCATAAAAGGGCAGAATTTATTAATTTCATCGATGATATATGCACATGTGAAATATATATTATATATATATGATGTGAGAAAAAAATTTACCACTGAAGAATTTGAAATTATGTCACTGAAGAATTTGAAAATGCCGCGTGTTTTTTTTGTGAATAACTTCGTGTCACATATTGACCAATCAGAATTAATTAAGGATTAGCGGGCAGGCAGTTTCGAGATATTTCGATATAAAACAACTTCACGTTTCTTTCGCCTTTAGTAAAAACAAGATCTATGCGCGCGCTCTCGCGCGCGCTGATCTATTCATTTGTTGAAATGAAGAAATGGAATTAATTGAATTTCATTTTCTCATGAATACCTCATAAATATTGATAATGAATCAAAGAGAATTCGACTAATGATTGAAGTGAATAGCGAAGTAGAGTAAAA
>NW_021680367.1:1247248-1297350 GCF_001412515.2 Diachasma alloeum | reverse complement strand
TATAGGGGAGAGTGGGGTAAAATGGACACTTTAGACTTTTGTTTTAATTACTCATAATTGAGAAACAAATTTATCAATTGAACTCCGTTTAGGCTTACCACAAAGGGAAAGAATTGTTCTTTGCAATGAAAAAAAAATTCTTGAATTTTATCAACATTTCAACCCGTCATTAACATTTTAAAAAAAGTCAAAAGTGTCCATTTTACCCCAACCTCCCCTATATATATGACGTGAAAAAAAAATTTACCACTGAAGAATTTGAAATTATGTCACTGAAGAATTTGAAAATGCCGCGTGTTTTTTTTGTGAATAACTTCGTGTCACATATTGACCAATCAGAATTAAGGATTAGCGGTCAGGCAGTTTCGAGATATTTCGATATAAAACAATTTCACGTTTCTTTCGCCTTTAGTAAAATAGGATCTCGTGTTATACTTGCGCATGCGCAAGATGTTGACCTGGTGCCATTGTTCTCATGTGCGTAATATATATCAATAGCACCAGCGTTCTGACTATCATACAGAGAGGTGTAATAAGACGAGTAGCCGTTGAATAAATGTTCCATTTACAGTTAATCTGTTTCACTTCATTTGCATAACCAATAGTCTAACAGGTTATGGGCCCAGAGTACGCTTAGGCGCTTACTCTGATAAAAAACAGTAAATTAGTGAAGTGAAGAGTAAAAGAGAAAAGACTGGTGAAAAACAGACAAAGTGGAAGGACGAACGTTATAACCGAGGGGTGCATACGGACAGGCAAGATGGGCGATGAGATGAGTAAGTAAATAAATTGAGCTATATCTTAGTTTTCAGGCTTTCGCGGCCATTATTAATGACATTATTGGCATCCTTCCGGAAGCCAATAATGTCAAATTGAGCTGTAATTCAAGTGCATTCTGGAAAGCTGAAGGAAAGTCGCGTTGTGATGAATAACTCGGCGTGAGAAGCGAGAACGCCATAAGATGCAAAATGACCGACAGCCATGCTTGTCCAAACCAGTCGGGAATTTTGGACTTTGTTGAAGTAAAAATAGTAGAAAAGATGTCGGAGTGTTAAAAAATGTGTAAAATTAATATCAATAAAATTATGGGATTGTGGGACGCGTAGTAGTAAGAAAGTAGAGTGACGAGCATTGGAAATTGAGATGAAATCCGTATGCAATGCCTACGCGCGACGCGCTGAGGGGAGTGGGGTGAGGGGGCTGCAGCCATACATTCGAGCCACTGAAATATAGGGGAGGGTAGGGTAAAACGGACACTGGACTTTTTTTGAAATATTCATGACGTGTTGAATTGTTTATGAAATGGAATAATTTTATTTTTCAATTGAAAAACAATGATTCCTCTTCGTGATGAGCAGAGACTGAGCTCAATTGATAAATCTGTTTCTGAGTTATGAATATTTTTTTAAAAGTCAAAAGTGTACATTTTACCTCACCCTCCCCTTATATACTGGAAAGGGCCACCCGTCTCTATCGTACCGTCCGTTCCAAAAGTATTCTCTTAGCTTGGACAACGTATAGAATTTAGCATTGGCATTCGGTTCTTTTTGGTTGCATATGCCATTTTTGTTAAAATTCAAACTCATAACATGTGACAGTTGAAAATTTTATTCTTTCCCAATGTATACTGATACATGGGATATTTACAATTCTATTACGAGTAAATTGACATGGAAAAAATACGTAAGAATATACAATTCAATATATTCTTTATTCAATTAATCTGGCGGGAAATCGAAATGCTATGAGCCAGTACCGTCGTCAGTATTCAGAATTTCAAATTTCGGTATGTCCAGTATAATTCCTGAAACAGAAAGTTGATATTTGAATGGTATAAACTTTTATTTCAAGGGGAATTAATTCTTCAAATTCAAGAACATGCCTCGAGTTTCTAATCTCTGTTTGATCTTTACAATACTGTGACGAAAAAGTAGAACGTCCCAATATTTATTTATCCTTCTAGCATCAAAACAATACATGGGATATTTACAATTCTATTACGAGTAAATTGACATGGAAAAAATACGTAAGAATATACAATTCAATAGATTCTTTATTCAATTAATCTGACGGGAAATCGAAATCCTCTGAGTCAGTACCGTCCTCAGTATTCGGAATTTCAAATTTCGGTATGTCCAGTATAATTCCTGAAACAGAAAGTTGGTATTTCAATGATAACTTTTATTTCAAGGGGAATTAATTCCTCAAATTCAAGAACATGCCTCGAGTTTCTGATCTCTATTTGATCTTTCCAATACTGTGACGAAAAAGTAGAACGTCCCAATATTTATTTATCCTTCTAGCATCAAAACAATACATGGGATATTTACAATTCTATTACGAGTAAATTGACATTACATGGAAAAAATACATAAGAATATACAATTCAATAGATTCTTTATTCAATTAATCTGACGGGAAATCGAAATCCTCTGAGTCAGTACCGTCCTCAGTATTCGGAATTTCAAATTTCGGTATGTCCAGTATAATTCCTGAAACAGAAAGTTGATATTTCAATGATATAAACTTATTTCAAGGGGAATTAATTCTTCAAATTCAAGAACATGCCTCGAGGTTCTGATCTCTATTTGATCTTTACAATACTGTGACGAAAAAGTAGAACGTCCCAATATTTTTTTATCCTTCTAGCATCAAAACAATACATGGGATATTTACAATTCTATTACGAGTAAATTGACATTACATGGAAAAAATACATAAGAATATACAATTCAATAGATTCTTTATTCAATTAATCTGACGGGAAATCGAAATCCTCTGAGTCAGTACCGTCCTCAGTATTCGGAATTTCAAATTTCGGTATGTCCAATATAATTCCTGAAACAGAAAGTTGGTATTTCAATGATATAAACTTTTATTTCAAGGGGAATTAATTCCTCAAATTCAAGAACATGCCTCGAGTTTCTGATCTCTATTTGATCTTTCCAATACTGTGACGAAAAAGTAGAACGTCCCAATATTTATTTATCCTTCTAGCATCAAAACAATCTTTAACACGTCAATTTACTGCGCATAACTCAACCTAAGCTTCTCAACTCGCTTGTACTGTGTCGTTTGGCACGTTACGCACATGCGCACCGTCGAGAGAGTTAGAGAGAGAGGTGGCCCCCAAAATCTACTCCCTCTGGCCAGTTTTCGGTTTACGAGTCTGACATTGCAGTGTCCTTTCCAGTATATAGTATAATCGATTTCAGTGATTCGAGCACTGGAGCAAGAGAGAGAGAGAGACAGAGAGCCCTCGACTGCTTCCCACGTGCGCGTACGCAAAGACATACACCCGGGAAAAATGAATATATAAAATAAATTAATAATCATGAATTTAAACTCTATGAAATATTTATAACAGGTGACGACCTGCTACAATTCGTGGAGGATCAGACATTTTTGTTTGGTTTCGACACACTCCATCAAGGAGAGGACGTCGCATTCAAGATTCAGGGGAATAGGCTAGAGATGAGAACTCAATCTGGAGTCGTGTATAGAACAGGTAAGATGAGATAAAGTGAGAAGTGTTAAGGGGAGAAATACATGCTTTAGAGTTCAGTTAATGATATTATGAATTCATATGCTTATATTAATGAATTCATATGCATTCAATTCATATGAATTCAAAAATTAAAAATATAACTAGCTATTCCAGTTGCCCCAAACAACTGATCAGTGGACGCGTGCTTGTGTTTTGTACTGTGGGTTTTTGAGGTCGGTCATACTTGCTGTCGGGCGACCAGCCTCGGAACCCAGATGTTTAATGAAATGATTATTTACTGCTACAGACAGAAGAATGATATCGGATGAACATTGGAGAGCGGTGAACAAATGGTACGCAAAGAAACAAGAGAAAAATGAACCCCCCATCATTCCTAAACTCTACCTGGAGCAACTCAGTTCAGCAACTGTTACAAGAGATGAGTCGGCCAAGGCGCGCACAAGAGTGACAAAAGCTGAAGTACATCAGTCAGGTAAGGTCAAACCACTGATCAAGAAAATAGAAACTGTTATATTTAATATAGTTTAAAAACCACACCAAAACAACCCGAATCCTATTCACCCAAAAAGAATATTTCGGACAATGCAAGGACTGAATTTATTGTTTAAGGACAAGTAAACCTGATCTGCGAAAAGCTGGATACGATCTCCAAGCTGTTGCAGACAATAGTTGACGTACAAAAGAAAAACACAGGTGATTATATGACTGATCATTTGAGAGAGATGAGGAAAGAAATGGCCAAAGAAAAACAAAGAAATGCAGCACAATTGCAGAACATTACCAAAATGTTGGAAAAATTGACGAAAACCATCAATGAGCCAGGAGAGGTTGGAGCTAAAGGAAGAAATGAGTTTGACTTTATAGAAGATTACAATGAGACAGAGGAGGATGGCGCAGGATTTGAAAATGAAATAGCCGGAATAGTTAAATCACAGTATGAGAACTTAAGACGGATCAAGATGAGACAGAACAGCGAAAGTCCAAACAGTAGCCCTGCTAAAAAAGTAGGGAAGGCTGTAAAATTGGAGTTTTTAAATGAAAATTTGCCATTAAAAAGAGATTACAAATTAACGAGTGAAACTAGATTTGAACACTTCTATGATTTCTTTAAATCTGAACTGAGAGCTAATAAACTGTTGCATGTAATAGACAGCGCAGTAGACTTCAAAGGGGATAGAAAGACACTAGAAGAACAAAAATTTAGAGTTCGAGACATTTTGATCAGTCACATTGACAAAAATTATCGTTACAAGGTAATGAAGTTTGAAGATCCAGTCGATATTCTTAATAAATTGAGAGAACTCAAGCAATTCGAGGAAAATGTAACGCCTTTTACTGGCAGAAAGGAAATATCAAATATGGTATACATCAAAGATCAAATAAGTGCAATGGAGTTTTGCGATAAATTTGAAGATGCAATACGAACTTATGAGAACACTTCATCTGCAACTCCTCTGTCTGAAGAAGAGAAGAGAGATGCGTTTTACAATGCAGTCATGGTATCTGTACCTTTGGTTCAACAACTAGAATCAACTGCTCAAGTCAAAGGTGAAAGACCTCTTCGATATGATCAACTTAAAACACTTGTCCAGGACGAAGAAGTTACTAGGAGCCGAATAGAAGGCGCGAATCGCGAAGTGAGGCTTGCCAAAAAATCAGACAGGTGTTTCGAGTGTGGTGGTAACGGACATTTTGGACGAGACTGCCTTAACAAGGGCATGGGCAAGCTCTGCTATGTATGTAACAACTACGGGCACATAGCAATGGACTGTTCAAAATTCAAAGGACACAATGACAACCAAAAAGATAAGCTGAAACAAACAAATTATTATGGACACAATTCTCGTGGGTTTGGGCGTGGTGATGATGGTGATTTCCCAAAAAGGAAGTTAGAGAATGGTGGCACAAATGATGGGGCAGGTATGAAGAGGAGAAAATACAGCAACCAAACAGACAAACCATGTTTTACATCATCAAAACCCAAAGGAGGATCAAAAACAGGATTTTTCAAGGAAGGAGAGAGGAGATTCGCTGAAAACGACAGGGAGAAGGGTAAGTTCGATGTGAATTTAATTTGTCCAATGAAAGTAGATAGCCTATAAAAGGAAACGTGATGTAGGTTGAAGACCCAAAATTCAATAAAAATAATTGCCTTGCTGAGTTCTTAGCTGACTCAGGTGCAACTGAGCATCTGACAAATTCAAAATTAATATTTAATACTTTAGACGAGAAAATCAGATGTTATTAAATATGCAAATAATGATGGGTCAGCAGCCTTAAGAAGGGAGGGGGTAGGGAGGGTCGAAATTTCATTAGAAAGAAGGAAGAAGTTTGAAATAGATGCGGTAATTTTTGCGGCGGCTCTTCAAGCCAACTTGTTATGTTTAACCCCTCACGTACGGGGCCTTTCTGATACCAAGTCTACCACACGCTCAATATTCTTTGCATTCCATATTTTCTGATGAATGAAAAATTATAAATAAAATACATAATTGAAGCTACAATATTCACCTTCCCAATGGTATTAGTTCGATTGTATGATCTGCCATAGTTTTGGAAATATTCAATTTTGAAAAGAGCCGTGCGTTTTTGCACGGGTCGGTATGACATACCGAGCCCGTACGTGAGGGGCTAAGGAGATTTGCTGAAAAGGGACTCGCGATTTACTTAGATGATGAAAGAATAGACATCTTTGATCCAGACTCTAACGAGTGAAAACCTTACTGGATAATAGATCTAGAGATAAACAGGTATAACTCTCTCAGTAATGAATTTCATAAAAGCACAAATAGAAGAGTAATATCAAACACGGCAGAGGGTGAGTTTGAAATGAGAAAATACATGGCGCGAACTACTACAGCCAAATAAAAAGTAGTGGTTAGTGAAATTCAAACTGAAAGTGTAGACCAGGTCGAAGAAATGGCTATTGAAGAAAGGAAAGATGAGTGGGATAAGACCAAAATAGATAAGATAAAAAGTACCGAGGAAACTCCTAAACAATCCAAAAACCCTTTTGAACAGTCTAGCTTCGATTTCTCGATCTGGGATAGACAACTACACAAAATTGATGAGGTACAAGAGGAGAACCCAAGTAAGAATTGTAATCTATTTGAAGAAGAAGAGAATAAATTACAGGAGAAAAACAAAGCTATGCTATGGCATGTCAGATTTGGTCATGTGTCAATTATTTACCTGAAAGCTTTGCAGATAAAATTAAAAAACAATAAAGAACTGAAAGATGTGATTTTCGATGAATCTTCAATTAGGATAAGTTTTTAATATTGCTACTATATGTAGACGACATACTGCTGGTAAGTAAGGACAAACTCAAATTGGATGAAGTAAAAGCAAAATTGAGTTCAGAATTTGAAATGACGGTAATAGGTGAGCCCAAAGAATTCTTGAATATTTCAATTACACGTGACAGGAAAAATCAAATAATCAAGATGAGTCAGAAAAAAAAGGTAAATAAAATTCTAGAGAAGTATGGTTTCGAGAATTCACATTCTCAAAGGAATCCAATGCTCACAAGACAGGCTTCCAATCATGAAAGAAAGATGAGAGAGTTAGACACTGGCAATGAACTTGATAGTGAAACTGAGGAAAGACTGGACAGTCCATATAGAGAGATTGTGGGCAGCCTGCTGTACCCGGCAGGAGCAGCTAGACCGAACATTTCGAACGCGATCAATATATTGTCAACATCAGGCCAGTCCTATAGGTGAGGACTGGAAGATGGTAAAAAGAGTATTCAGGCACCTGAGAGGTACTTTGACTTTAGGCCTTCGATATTCAGGTGAGAGGACTGAGATTCAAGGCTACTCAGACGCGAGCTTTGCAGCCTGCAAAGGCTCACTGACCACGTGCGAGTGCGAGTGCGCAAACTGTTGGCCTGGTGCCGTTGTTCTCACGTAGATTTGTAATCAAACTATTCGGAGATTCCATTGCTTGGCGAAGACATAAACAGTCGTATGTAGCACTTTCGACTTGTCAAACCGAGTACGTTGCAATGAGTTAGGTGAGTCAAGAGACGTTGTCTACCTATAATTCTTTGAAATTAATATTTCCTCTTCCTTTGCCGATGATCTTGTGCTGTGACAATAGAGCGGCTACTTTTAGTGCAGAGACCAGTGGGGGAAATAAGTTGAGGTATATAATTGATGTTAAAACACAGCATATTAAGGAGTGTGTTAAGCTAAATTTGATAAAAATGAACTGAATCAGGTTTAGAGATCGGTTGGCAAATGTGCTCACTAGACCTCGGGCGTTTGAGCTACACAAATATCAGGTCGATCAAATTATGAATGCCAATATCTAATCGATGGTATTTATGTTTCAGGAAAAAGGAGGACTTAAAATAACAAGATGAGAAGACTCAGGATCAGTCGAGAGGGCGTGTTGGAATAGACGACGCCTGTTCCCGATCGTACTGCCCTGTTGCCTATACTCAACAGCCTGTGCTATATTTATTCTCGTGCTGTACTTGCGAGTGCGCAAACTGTTGGCCTGGTGCCGTTGTTCTCACGTGCGTTAGCCCTAGCATTCTAACTTTACAGAAAGATATGACAAGACGCGTAACCATTGAATAAAAGTTCTTTTCTCAGTTAATCCAGTGTTTCATTTCATTTACATAACCAATACTCTAATATTAAAAAATGAGATACAAGTTATTTTAGAATTAATACGTCAATTGAGGAGGTAATATCAAACAAATGGGAAATTGCTCTTCTACTGAATATTGTATAGTTATTTTTGCTAATAAATTAGCAATATGCTTCCGAATGGTTATTTTGCACATCATTTCCTTCTGTCATCTATAATTCATTGTTTATTTCATTTTATTAAATTGAATAAGATTTCTTTTCAACTAAATTTGTAAGATTTTTAACTTAGTTGAATGTTATCATCATCATTATTCTTATTATCCCTTTCTTCTGTACAACCGATTGTCTTTTTTACGGTTCTATCTCTGCCCTCAGCCCTCCGATAAAATGTTAATAGAAAAATTTTATTTACACATACTTGAAAGAATTTGAAACGTCACATTTGAAGAAACCATGAGAGAGCTAACTTTCAGGGAAATTCATGAAAAATTCGAAATTTTCAACAATCATCATAAAAATCAAATCAACCAATACATCTATCGTAATCATCTTTCAACTTCGAGATAATGGCATTGAAACAAACATTTTAAGCTATGATCGAATTCATTTGAAGCTTGATATTCAAAGATAGCCCTCGAATTCTGATTTTCAAAAAATACAAAATTTTTGCAAATTTTCAAATAAATCGAAATAACGATTTATTGTTATGGTCTTCATCTTCGAACTCTGTCAAAAGGACATCCATACAAATTTTTTAAGCCATAGTTCGATAAATTCAGAACATTTTTTCAGTTATCGTGGGACAACCGATTTTCGAAAAAATTCGAAAATTTAAAAAACTAATCGAATTAAATTTTAATTAATGACGATCGATAGGGCTCAACAATACCGACATTTGAAAAAAAAGATTCAATTGTGTCCAGTCATTAGCGAACAATTGAAGAAAAACTTTGTTACATACTCACACATATACCCACACTTGCACGGACAAGGTCTAAAAATTGCATTTTCGAACTTTTTGGATCATACTGAGTCGATGTAACATAAAAAATCCAAAATTTAAATTTGAACGATAACAAAGCTTCCATTCCGAAGCAAAAATCGCTCAAAGAATGATATCAATTATTACCCCGATAATTACATAGAATTAATGAACATTTCATTTTTTCAAATTTACTGCAAATCATTTCGGACTGAACGAATGACTTGAAATAGTATCCCATTGTTTCCCCAAAAATTCAATTATCTCTCCCCCCAGGAATGGGATTCGAGAGACTAGTAGCAGTTCTCCAAGGAAAAGACTCTAACTACGACACGGACCTCTTTCTCCCCCTCTTCGATGCCATCAGAACCTCCTCCTCAGCGCCCCCATACCTCGGAAAATTTGGAGATGCTGATGAATCAGGTTTGGACACTGGGTACAGGATTCTGGCAGACCACGCCAGGATGATCACCATCTGCATTTCCGACGGAATGATTCCGGAGGAAAACCACAAGTTGAGACGAGTCATCAGGAAATCCATAAACGTGGGGACTGATGTCTTCAGGAGAGAAAAACTTCTGTCCGAGGTGTGTTGTCACGTTGCTGAGACCCTCGGTGACGTTTACCCAGAGGTCTCCAAGAGCTTGAAGAAGGTCCAAACGATTGTTGAGTACGAAGAGGACCTTCTGAAGGTGCTGAAGAGCTCCTCGGGGAAGATGTGGAGGGAACTGGTCAAGGAAAGACCTGAACTTGGAGACATCAGTGATCCTTATGCCTCTGGGCTGGTCCAGGGGTACAAGGAACTCCGGAAGGGCCTCCTAGAGGGAGGGGAGAGGCTGAGGGCTATTCCTGGGGAGCTAGGGTTCAAGCTTTATGACACCTATGGACTCCATCCCGAGTTGATTGAGGAACTGGCGGAGGTGGAGGGCGTGGAGTTCGACAGGGAGGAGTTTGAGGAGAAGATGAAAGAGGCCAGGGTTAGGTCCAGGGTTGGGGTGACACAGGGGAGGCTCTCTGAGGGCTGTTTGGAGGGCTTGGGAGAAGGGACTGATGATTCAGGGAAATATCGGTATTGGGCGGAAGGGGAGGGGTATGGGTTTGAGGAGGTGCCGGCCAAGGTGTTGGGGATTTTGGTGGATGGTAATTATACTCATATATTTAGTTCAAAATCCTAACATCCCAAAATTCTAAAATCTTAGCATCCTAGAATCCTGAAATCCTAATATCCCAAAATTCTACAATCCTAGCATCCTAGAATTTTAAAATTCTAAAATCCTAGCATCCTTGAATTCTAAAATCTGAAGATCCTAAAATCCTAACATCCCAAAATTCTAAAATCCTAGCATCCTAGAATCCTGAAATCCTAATATCCCAAAATTTTAAAATCCTAGCATCCTAGAATCCTAATATCCCAAAATTCTACAATCCTAGCATCCTAGAATCCTAATATCCCAAAATTCTACAATCCTAGCATCCTAGAATCCTAATATCCCAAAATTCTACAATCCTAGCATCCTAGAATCCTAATATCCCAAAATTCTACAATCCTAGCATCCTAGAATCCTAATATCCCAAAATTCTACAATCCTAGCATCCTAGAATCCTAATATCCCAAAATTCTACAATCCTAGCATCCTAGAATCCTAATATCCCAAAATTCTACAATCCTAGCATCCTAGAATCCTAATATCCCAAAATTCTACAATCCTAGCATCCTAGAATCCTAATATCCCAAAATTCTACAATCCTAGCATCCTAGAATCCTAATATCCCAAAATTCTACAATCCTAGCATCCTAGAATCCTAATATCCCAAAATTCTACAATCCTAGCATCCTAGAATCCTAATATCCCAAAATTCTACAATCCTAGCATCCTAGAATCCTAATATCCCAAAATTCTACAATCCTAGCATCCTAGAATCCTAATATCCCAAAATTCTACAATCCTAGCATCCTAGAATCCTAATATCCCAAAATTCTACAATCCTAGCATCCTAGAATCCTAATATCCCAAAATTCTACAATCCTAGCATCCTAGAATCCTAATATCCCAAAATTCTACAATCCTAGCATCCTAGAATCCTAATATCCCAAAATTCTACAATCCTAGCATCCTAGAATCCTAATATCCCAAAATTCTACAATCCTAGCATCCTAGAATCCTAATATCCCAAAATTCTACAATCCTAGCATCCTAGAATCCTAATATCCCAAAATTCTACAATCCTAGCATCCTAGAATCCTAATATCCCAAAATTCTACAATCCTAGCATCCTAGAATCCTAATATCCCAAAATTCTACAATCCTAGCATCCTAGAATCCTAATATCCCAAAATTCTACAATCCTAGCATCCTAGAATCCTAATATCCCAAAATTCTACAATCCTAGCATCCTAGAATCCTAATATCCCAAAATTCTACAATCCTAGCATCCTAGAATCCTAATATCCCAAAATTCTACAATCCTAGCATCCTAGAATCCTAATATCCCAAAATTCTACAATCCTAGCATCCTAGAATCCTAATATCCCAAAATTCTACAATCCTAGCATCCTAGAATCCTAATATCCCAAAATTCTACAATCCTAGCATCCTAGAATCCTAATATCCCAAAATTCTACAATCCTAGCATCCTAGAATCCTAATATCCCAAAATTCTACAATCCTAGCATCCTAGAATCCTAATATCCCAAAATTCTACAATCCTAGCATCCTAGAATCCTAATATCCCAAAATTCTACAATCCTAGCATCCTAGAATCCTAATATCCCAAAATTCTACAATCCTAGCATCCTAGAATCCTAATATCCCAAAATTCTACAATCCTAGCATCCTAGAATCCTAATATCCCAAAATTCTACAATCCTAGCATCCTAGAATCCTAATATCCCAAAATTCTACAATCCTAGCATCCTAGAATCCTAATATCCCAAAATTCTACAATCCTAGCATCCTAGAATCCTAATATCCCAAAATTCTACAATCCTAGCATCCTAGAATCCTAATATCCCAAAATTCTACAATCCTAGCATCCTAGAATCCTAATATCCCAAAATTCTACAATCCTAGCATCCTAGAATCCTAATATCCCAAAATTCTACAATCCTAGCATCCTAGAATCCTAATATCCCAAAATTCTACAATCCTAGCATCCTAGAATCCTAATATCCCAAAATTCTACAATCCTAGCATCCTAGAATCCTAATATCCCAAAATTCTACAATCCTAGCATCCTAGAATCCTAATATCCCAAAATTCTACAATCCTAGCATCCTAGAATCCTAATATCCCAAAATTCTACAATCCTAGCATCCTAGAATCCTAATATCCCAAAATTCTACAATCCTAGCATCCTAGAATCCTAATATCCCAAAATTCTACAATCCTAGCATCCTAGAATCCTAATATCCCAAAATTCTACAATCCTAGCATCCTAGAATCCTAATATCCCAAAATTCTACAATCCTAGCATCCTAGAATCCTAATATCCCAAAATTCTACAATCCTAGCATCCTAGAATCCTAATATCCCAAAATTCTACAATCCTAGCATCCTAGAATCCTAATATCCCAAAATTCTACAATCCTAGCATCCTAGAATCCTAATATCCCAAAATTCTACAATCCTAGCATCCTAGAATCCTAATATCCCAAAATTCTACAATCCTAGCATCCTAGAATCCTAATATCCCAAAATTCTACAATCCTAGCATCCTAGAATCCTAATATCCCAAAATTCTACAATCCTAGCATCCTAGAATCCTAATATCCCAAAATTTTAAAATCCTAGCATCCTTGAATTCTAAAATCCTAGGATCCTAAAATCCTTACATCCCAAAATTCTAAAATCCTAGAATCCTGAAATCCCAAAGTTCTAAAATCCTAGCATCCGTGAATTCTAAAATCCTCACATCCTAAACTCCTAGAATCCAAAAATTCTAAAATCTTAAAAATAAGTAAAAAGTTGTCATTAGTTATCAAAAGTTACTAGCCATTTGACAAGACTACAGGTGCAAAATCTTTTGGTGCATGCTTAAAAACTAAGAATACAATACTATTTCAAAGCTCAAAATAATAAACTGCATGGCACGGGCCATCAAATGCGTGCAATTCAATGAAAAATCAGTTCTCAGAATGTCTTTATCTTTGTAATCAGTAAGTTTAACGAAAAATTAATGCTCAATGTAATTTTTTCAGGTAAATTAATAGAAGAAAAATCTTTCCCCCTGAACTCTTCCCTGAAAACTAAACAGATTGGAGTAATCCTTGATAAAACCGCATTCTACACCCCAGAGGGGGGTCAGCTCTCGGATAAAGGCCACCTGATGATGAAAAATCTAGTCTTCAACGTCTCAGAGGTGCAAAAACTCCAGGACTACGTGATTCACGTGGGAAGCTTTGACCCATCGAATTTCACCGAACAAACCAATGAACTATCAATCAATGACGACGTGAAATTATCTTTGGATAAAAACCACAGGGTCTCGATGATGAGGCATCACACAGCCACGCATCTCCTCAACTCTGCACTCAGGAAAGTGTTCCCAGCAATTTCTCAGAGAGGAAGTATCGTCAGGCATGACAATCTCATTTTCCAATTCAGTGCCTATGGGAAAGCCATCACTCCTGAGATTATTAAGTCAATAGAGACGTTGATCAATGATTGTATCGATGCTAAAGTCCCTGTGAAGACCAAAATCGTGGATTCTATTGGATTTAATAGGGAGGAGGAGTTGGTTCTAGTTCCTGGGATGATTTATCCAGGGAAACATCTGAGGATTGTGGAGATTGATGGGAATCATTTGAAATCCAAGTGAGAACAATCTATTTCTTTATTATTTCGAATATTAAATTCAACTGATTTTCCATTTTTTTAATGCGAATTTCTGTCGAAAAGAGAAAATTGAGATGATGAAAGTCGTGATTATTCATGTTTATTCGATGAAAAAATCACTTGTCAATTAATTCGCATGATTTTTTATCTATAAAAAATCTCTTCAGCTTGAAAAAATTAATTTCACCAAAAACTTCACCATCTTCAAACGATAATTGATCGCTTTCATAATTAATCAATCAATTTTTCATTATTTTTTAGGGAGGCATGTTGTGGGACCCACGTGCACAACACAAGTGCCTTGAACCACTTTCGAATAATCGAAGTGACGTCGAAGGGCTCGTCCTCTAGGACAATAACAGCCGTGGCAGGTCCTCAGGTGCGAAATCTGCCCTCCACGATCTTGGAACAATTTTCAAAAGTTCCTCTAGTAGCTCCAGAGGCCTCCAAAAACGTTAACGAGAGACGAGAGATGGCCGAGAACTTCATGAACAGTGAAATCAATTACGCAGTGAAGAACACAAACGAGAATTTCGTCGTTCACTGTCTTCAATCGAACTCAATCGAAGCCGACGGCATTCCCTTGCAGAAAGCTGGAGAGTTGTCTCCAGAGAAACCCATTTTTATTATTGCCAAGGGGAGGAGAAAAGTCAAGGCTCGATGTTTCGTTCCACAGGTGAAGAATAAATTAATCGCTCATTAGTTGTTGTAAATTAAAATAGTATTTCACTTCAAGGTCCGGATGTACTATCTTTCGAACGTTATCTCGATATTTTTTTCATCTTTCGTCATCTGAAATTGTCAATTGAGTCCTGCATCATGCAGAAGTTTTGAAAAATTATGAATGAATAATCAAAAAAAAGTGGAAGAAATTCTTCATTTTTTCAAAGAGCATTTTTAATTTATATACAGAATAAGTTGAATAACGAGAAATTGAAAAATGTATCTGATTTACGGTGACAAATGGTGGCCTGTCACCCAATATCATGCAGGGGGAAGACTGATTTCGTAAATCTTTTCCCACACTGCACAGAGACTTTTATTACGGAAAAGGCTCTTTGAAAAAAGTTGTAATATTTTGGAGAATTTTTTAATCACACTTTTATCACATAAAAATGGCAGATGACTACATACCACTGTTTTGAAAATTGTGATCTAGCTGTCACTTCCCATGAGGAGTGAGTGTTTTGTTATCCACCATGGAAAATGACAGCTAATAGATAATTTGCCACAGCGAATCAGATATTTGTAATTTCCACTTTTTTCAACTCATTCTGAATCTCAATTAAAAACGCTCTTTGAAAAAGTTCAGAATTTTTTCTATTTTTTTTTATCATGCTATCATAATTTTTGGGAATTTCTACATGATGTACCACTCAATTGACAATTTTCGATTACGAAAGAGAAAAAAAATACAGATAACATTCGAAAGATAGCAGAAACGGGCCTTAAGTTTAAAAAATGATGTTTCATCAAATTTGAATTATTATTTATCGAAGTTAATTGAAAAGTGCTTGAAAATCTTTTGTTTGGAATTAAAACTTGAACTTTAGGTGAAGTAATAACGATTTGAATTATTTTTTTCATTCCAGAATTGTGTGACGAAGGACTTCAACGCTGAATTATGGATGAGATCAGTGAACAATGTTATGAAATCAACAATAGGTTCTTTCGCCGACGAAAATCCACTATTAACTAGTCACGTAAAAGTTTTCAAACTCCCGAGAGCAGAAATAGACTCTAGAGTGAATGAATCTCTCGAAGAGGCGAAGGATTTTGCTCTAAAAAATTGCAAAAAGTCATGAATTCGAAAATAATGGAACGAATTCTTCATTTTCAATTCAATTTGTGAATAAACTAGATTCATTAAATCGTTTTTCATCCACAAAACACATGGGAACACGTCTTTTCAATGTCAATATGTATAAAAAATAATTAACTATAATTTTCTAAATTTTTTCTCTTTGATTTTCAACGTGATTTTGATGGTACAGTCTTAGGGCTCTCCACTGGGCTGTGTGGAGAAGGATATGTTCCCTTTTGCTCTTCATGTAGTCTACAGCCTCTGAAGGGGTCCATCCGTGTTTCTAAAATCGAAAAAAAAAATGTTTTTTCATTTTTCCCATTAAAAAAAAATTATTCGTACTAATGGAAAATTCAGGCGGGAAAATGCCATTCCCTCCTGAATGAAATGAAATCTCCCTATGAATTGTCTTCATTTCACTAGAAAATATCTGATAGAGAAAAATTAACAGATGTCGATTCTCTCATTTAATCTATTTTGTTCATATTTTTTCTATCAAAAAATCGAAATCTTGATTTTTTCCCATTAAATATTTTCCACGAGCAACTATATAACACTGCAATACTATTATTCTAATTTTAAATGAAAAAAAAAAATTGGACTAATAAAAAAATTCAAGGAGGAAAATACTATTAAAGTTCTACTAAAAATTAATATTAACATTTACTGGAAAATACCTGATTAAAAAAAATCAATGCATGAATTGAAATCAAGAATTTTTAATACATATCAGAACAATAATAGAATTGCAAAGGGAATTTCCATCCGTGTTTCTAAAATCGAAAAAATCATTTTTTTTTATTTTTCACATTAAAAGAAATTATTCGTACGAATGGAAAATTCAAGAGGGAAAATGCCATTAAAATCTTCCTATAAATTGTCTTCATTTCACTAGAAAATATCTGATAGAAAAAGATTAATAGGTGTCGATTCTCTCATTCAATCAATTTCGTTCATATTTTTTCTATAAAAAAATCGAAATCTTGATTTTTTCTCATCAAATATTTTAGGCGAGTAATTATATAAAACTATAATACTATTATATTAGTATTGTATTATTGTATTGCGTAGAAAAAGCATTGAATTTTGAATGAAAAAAAATTATTTGCACTAATGAAAAAATTCAAGAGGAAAATGCTATTGAAATTCTGCTGTACTTCGCATGAATTTTCTGCATTTCACTAGAAAATATTTGATTAAAAAATCAATGCATAAATTAAAATGACGAATTTTTAATATAAATCGGAACAATAATAGAATTTCAAAGGGAATTTCAAAGGATAAGTTTTCAAGATTTTTTATTCAATTTTCTCATACTTGAGGAAAGGGAGAATAACTCACTTTCATGAGGTAACACCCAACTAGAGTCGCACTCCTCGTCCTCCCTGCCTTGCAATGCACGTAGACTGTGCCTGGTAATCTCTTATCTGTGTCATTTACATGAGAAAGGTTTCCTTGGAACTGATTTATGAAATTCACGCCTTTCTGGAGCTTGTCTTGACACGGGGTCTCGAAGATGTCGGTGGTTGATAGCTGGAGGAATTGTACTCCATGCTTTGACCATTCCTGAGGGCAATAGGAGGTCAATCTATCTTTTAAACAATTTTTTAAAAATTAAATCTGATTTATTTTCACTTTTTTTCCTTTCAAATCAGTTACGAAACCATTGGCCAGTTTTTAATGAATATCTCGAAATCTGGGGGAGATACCACAATTTTTGATATTACCTTTTTTATAGCTCTCAGTTCGCTCTACAAAAAAGGTCATTACGAAAATTTCGGTATCTCCCTTAGATTCGCAGATATTCCTAAAAAATTTAGCTTTCGAATTCGTTTTTTTTACAAATGAAGATGTCCTGAATTTTTTTTTTAAGTTACAAGTTCACGTGATTTTAGTTTCCAATTTTCGTGTTTTGATTACTGAACTCTCCCTATTTATTTTATATTTAATAGATATTTATGATACTCATGTACAATATTTATTTACCTCTCCAGTATTCGAAAATAATTTCAATTCATAATCCTCGTTCATGGAAACCACTGCACCAATATTTTCTTCTGTAATCAACTGCAAAAACGTTGGAAAACTAAATTAGTTTCATGAAAAATTTTAGTTACGTAGAATTTTTGAAAGTTCCTTAATTGATTTTTACTTCCGAATGAAAGTTGTGTGATCGTTAAAATTTAAATTTTGGGTTTTTCGTGTTGTATCAACCAATTATGACCCACGTCTTAAGGGGAGAGTCCTGTGAGTTTTAAAAGTCGTGGGGTATTGGAGTGAGACTTTTCTTACGCTGAAGATCGATTATATAGATCTGAAAACGAATAATTAGTGCAAAAAAAATTTTTTTATTGTTCGTTTACCCGAAAATGTTTAAAATGCCAAAAACAGTCCAGGGCCTCCAATTGTTGAGCTACAAATGATTTTTTTTTAATTTTCGGAAAAATATGTGGAATAACCATTACGAGCTAGTTTTTCTTAAATTCACCCCTTAAATGGCTAAATTTGCTTTTTTTGTATTTTTTTACACAAGTAGTGAATTTTTTTATATGAAAAAAAACCGAAATCAGATGTGTAGGAGTCGGATTTCAAAAAACAATTTTTCAACTAAATTGCACGGAAAAAATTTGAAAAAATTCATACCCAGTCATTATTATCTAAATTAAATTTCCCAAAATATTGATATTTTTCAAACATTTCCCTCTTATAAATAAATAATAAAACTAGTTTGCAAAGCGGTGGATTATTTTTTAAGAGGTGTCAAAAGAATTCTTGATTTTTTCACATCTAATGAAAAAAAATTCAGATTTTAATCTTTGATTACAATGGAAATGTTGACTTTCACATAAGACACTGGGTTAAATCCTGATTTATAAACATTTCTTCTTTGACAAACCAAAACGGTAATTAAATTGAGAAAAAAATCAGAATTCCGTATCTAACGGAGTTTTCTGCAATTTTTTTGCAGTTTTCAATAATCTTTGAATTTACCGTAAGGGTAGAACTACTTTAAGAAATTTCACAAGAGATCTAACACAATTGATTAAACAACAAATATAATTCAACTGAACAGAATAATACAAAACGATAAACGACATACGATAAATGAAAATCATGTCAATTTCTCAACTAAATTGCATGGAAAAAATTTGAAAAAACTCATACCCAGTCATTATTATCTAAATTAAATTTCCCAAAATATTGATATTTTTCAAACATTTCCCTCTTATAAATAAATAATAAAACTAGTTTGCAAAGCGGTGGATTATTTTTTGAGGTGTCAAAAGAATTCTTGATTTTTTCACATCTAATGAAAAAAAATTCAGATTTTAATCTTTGATTACAATGGAAATTTTGATTTTCACATAAGACACTGGGTTAAATCCTGATTTATAAACATTTCTTCTTTGACAAATCAAAACGATAATTAAATTGAGGAAAAAATTAGAATTCCGAATCTAATGGAGTTTTCTGCAATTTTTTTGCAGTTTTCAATAATCTTTGAATTTACCGTAAGGGTAGAACTACTTTAAGAAATTTCACAAGAGATCTAACACAATTGATTAAACAACAAATATAATTCAACTGAACAGGATAGTACAAAACAATAAACGACATACGATAAATGAAAATCATGTCAATTTTTCAACTAAATTGCATGGAAAAAATTTGAAAAAACTCATACCCAGTCATTATTATCTAAATTAAATTTCCCAAAATATTGATATTTTTCAAACATTTCCCTCTTATAAATAAATAATAAAACTAGTTTGCAAAGCGGTGGATTATTTTTTAAGAGGTGTCAAAAGAATTCTTGATTTTTTCACATCTAATGAAAAAAAATTCAGATTTTAATCTTTGATTACAATGGAAATGTTGATTTTCACATAAGACACTGGGTTAAATCCTGATTTATAAACATTTCTTCTTTGACAAATCAAAACGATAATTAAATTGAGGAAAAAATTAGAATTCCGAATCTAATGGAGTTTTCTGCAATTTTTTTGCAGTTTTCAATAATCTTTGAATTTACCGTAAGGGTAGAACTACTTTAAGAAATTTCACAAGAGATCTAACACAATTGATTAAACAACAAATATAATTCAACTGAACAGAATAATACAAAACGATAAACGACATACGATAAATGAAAATCATGTCAATTTTTCAACTAAATTGCATGGAAAAAATTTGAAAAAACTCATACCCAGTCATTATTATCTAAATTAAATTTCCCAAAATATTGATATTTTTCAAACATTTCCCTCTTCTAAATAAATAATAAAACTAGTTTGCAACAATTGTTTAATAACACAATTGTGTTTAATAACACAATTGATTAAACAACAAATATAATTCAACTGAACAGAATAATACAAAACGATAAACGACATGCGATAGATGAAAATCATGTCTAAAATGTCCATTTGGAAGCAATTGCTAATTTATCAGCAAAAATAGCTATGCTATAGAAGGCAAGAGCAATTCCCCGCGTGTCTCACCTTTTTCGTCATGCTTCTGAAGGGAAGAGCACCGAGTATAACAGTCTCATCAATTCTGTCGTACCACCGTCTCGACGTGACTTTTTCCATCATCATGTTGTAGAATAATGTTGGGAGAAACGTTGCTCTCGCAAACATGCTTGCTAAAATAATTATCACGACAATAAATAAACAAAAAACTTGTCAATAGCGAAATAGAAATCACAGTTGGAGGTCAGAATCAACTCTACACGATAAAAAATTGAGAGAACTGAGTTGGATTCAGTTCAGTGCGTTTGAACTCTTGAAAGTCAGTGGGAGAAAGTGCGAGGAAGTTGGCAAGTGGTGGAGAGGTGACGAAGAGGTGGAACCCTGGGGGTCGATGGTGGGGGATTGAGGTGAATGGCAAGTGATAATTGAAGACCTTTGGTCATTTTTGGAGATACTTTTGCATTACTGGAAGCCTGGAACTGAGAAATTCACCAGAAATTCATTTTTTTTTCAATTTTCAGATTTTTCGCCCATTATTTCGCGAATATCTCCCGAAGAAAGGGATTTAGGAAAAAATGTCACAAGAAAATTTTTGTGGAGAATTCAATTTTACGCAAAACATTTCTTCTGATATTTTTTGTTAACTGTGATGGCTGCAGAGATATTTACGAAATAAACTATAGAGAACTTTCAAGTTAGGAAAAAGATGAGATAATTTAAACAATTTTATGTTTCTATGAGATTTACAGGAAATAATAAAGAAATAAATGAGGGGTTCAACTTCTCTAATAATTGCCAGACCAACAGAACAAGTGATTCCACTTGATTAGAATTTATTTTTCATAAACTGTACAATTTATAACAAATTACTCTATATTTACAATGATTTCACGAAATCGTTCAGCTTATTTCTCAAATATCTCTGAAATCATGAGGCTTAGGTGGAAATCTCACTGAACCTTTTTTACTACCCATGAAATTTTCTACAAGAAATGTTTTCTGACATTTTTTCCGCAATCCACTCATTCCTGAGAAAATCCAGCAATTCAACATCATGAAATGAGAAACTGTTGAATCAACTTTTGTAAAATCTTCACTGGTTAATATCGAAATTAACTCAGTACTGGAAAGTCCTAGGAAAAAATGTGAGATGACTTTTTTTATCGAAAATTGAATTCTCTGCAGAAAATATCGTACAACATTTTTCTCTAAACTGCTTCATTCTTGAGTTATTCACAAAAAAATGTAGAAGAGATCTGCACGGATGAAAAATTTCAATGGAATATCTAGAGCAATCGATGGTAAATAGTGTTGGAATTCCATGAAAACTCCATTTTTAATTCTACTCGTTTATTCTGATGTCCTTTCAAATGATGGATAAATTTTTATTCTTCCATCTAATCCGATTCCGATCATTTATATCAAAATTTCTGGGAAGAATTTCCAAGTTTATTCGGTATTCCGTTTTAAATTTCATTACAAAATTCACAAAAAAAAAGAAAAATTCATGCCTAAGAATTCCTATAGAGAAATAGCAATAGCATGAGTTGCATGGAAAAATAAACATCCATTACCTAATTTTATGTAAACAAATAGAATTGCCAATGAAATTCCAATAGAACTTCAAGCAAAAGTTCGCGCAAAAATCTAAAAGAAATTGAAAAATTGTTATAAAAATCTACTGACTTTTTCTCTCAAAAATCTAAAAAATTGCTCAATTTCCCATAGAAATTATCGGGAAAATTACAATTCCTTTGGTGCCGCTATTCGACATGGGTTTTCCGTACCATTTTTCCTCAGAAATACGAGAAAAATAATTTTGAAAAATTTAAGCTCAATTATTTATCAAGATATAAACAAGACAATAGACAATTAAATAGTAAAAAGATCTAAATTATGAAGTCATTATTCTTGAACTTTTGATGAATTTTATAAAACACAAAAGAAATTATTGAAGATGGTCCAAAAAATTTAAACACCTTAAAAAATGCCGAAACGAAATATGAGGAGATAAGAGTGGAGGAACATATATCCCAATTTTTTTNCCAATTTTTTTTTTTTTTCCCCCCCCCCCCCCCCCTTAAACCCGCCAATTCCAACACTCCAAGACTGTTGAAAAGGACATGAAAAGGTAAAAATAAAGAAAAATTTCTACATTATAAAAATCCAAATTGACTTCTGGTGACGAAAATTTGGTACTCGAAATTAAGACTTCGAATTAACGGTCACAAGGGTCAAAATAAGGATTATGAGGGTCAGCATAAGGTCGAGAGGGTGAGAATAAGGGCCACGAGGGTCAAAGTAAGGGTCCTGAGGGTCAGAATAAAGATCACGAGGGTCAGAATAAGCTCAACGACGATCAGATTAAAGGTCACAAGGGTCAGATTAAGGGCTACAAGGGTCAGATTAAAAGTCATAGAGATCCAATTAAGGGTCGCGAGGGTTATAATGAGGGTCAGATCAAGGATCCAAATAAGGGTCACATGGGTCGGATTGAGAATTACAGGATTAAGGGCCGCAAGGGTCACAATAAGGATCATGAGGGAGAATAAGCTCAACGACGAGGAGATTAAGGGTCACAAGGATCAGATTAAGGGCTACGAGGGTCAGATTAAAAATCATAGGGATCCAATTAAGGATCACGAAGGTTATAATGAGGGTCAGATCACGGATCCAAATAAGGGTCACATGGGTCGGATTAAGTATTGCAAGATTAAGGATTAAGGGCCGCAAGGGTCATGAGGGTCAAAATAAGGGTCGAGAGGGTTAGAATAAGGGTTACGAGTCAGAATAAGTTCAACGACGATCAAATTGAGGGTCACGAGGGTCAGATTAAAGGTCATGGGTCAAATTAAGGGTCACGAGGGTTATGAGGATCAGATCAAGAATCCAAATGAGGGTCACATGGGTCGGATTACAAGATTAAACATTAAGGGCCGCAAGGGTCAAAATAAGGGTCTCTATATATCTCTGTATATTACAGAAATCCAAATCGACTTCTGGTGATCAAAATTTGGTACTTCAAAATAAGGGTCAGAAATGAAGGGTTAAAATAAGGGTCACGGGAGCCAGATTAAGGGTTACAAGGGTCAGGCTACGGATCACGGGGGCCGTATGGGGGTTGGCGAGCGGAGGGAGCCAATAAAAAAAAAAGTAAAAAATTCGAAAATCTCCATAATTCAGGAAAAAAAATGAAGACGGAATATTCTCATTATTTTTCTCACAATCCCGAGGAAAAATGGTACAGAAAATATGTTAAATCTCGACGCCAAAGGTATCGTAATCACGTCAAATCATCAAAACAAAAAATATAATTCCAATGACAATTTCCATCAAATGTCCAAGCTCTCCTCTAATTTTTTTTTCACCCCCGTCTTCCCCATTTCCACACGTCCACCACCTCCACTTCACCCCTCCCTCCCCCCTCCCCCCTCGCCGACCGCCCCCACAGCGTCATTATCGAGGCAAATTCCCCCCAGTTCCCCACTCCTGAAGACCCTCAAAAAGTGTTCAGCAGCATAATTAAAGTCAGGTCTGACGATCATTTGTCCATCGAATCGTTTGAACTTCATGCTCCTCCCCATCTTTACAGCTGAGATGGTCAGCACCTCGAGGATGTCATCGGTGGGTGCCTGCAGCCCCAGCTTCTCCACGTACTCGAATTTCCCGTTCTTATTCAGCCAGAACAGCAAATAGTCTGCAATTACTTGAGGGCCAACGAGGTGATCCTGGAGGCATCCGACGAGGGCTAGTTTCAGACCTGAGATGGCGTCCTTGATGTAGGGCGCAAGGATTCCCGGAGTGTCCAGGACGTACACCGGTGGCTTCTCAGACACTTTGATCCTGGTTAGGACTGATCTGGTGATGCCTGCAATTCCACCAACAGCTGTGGCATTGCCCTTCCTCATGTGTTTGTTTCTCAAGCGATTGATCAGGGAGGATTTGCCCACGTTTGGAACTCCTATCACCATCGCTGCGTACTCCTGATCATTGGGTGCATGCCAAAGAAAAAAATTGTGGATCTTAACAGTTGCGGCGAAGGGTTTCATAATATGATGAAAGTGAGAAATGGCGTAGCCTTCTCTATAATGAATAGGGATATTTCGTGAATGATTAATTGCTTGTTTTCTAATTTCGAAATTCATTGGGCGAAGAATAATACTTTTAAAATTCTTTTTCTCGATTGAGGCCCGGGTGTACTATCTTTCGAATGTTATCTGGATTTTTTGATCTTTCGTAATCGAGAATTGTCAATTGACTGGTACATCATGTAGAAATTCCCAAAAATTATGACAGAATGATAAAAAAAATAGAAAAAAATCTGATCTTTTTTAGAGAGCGTTTTTAACTGAGATTCAGAATGAGTTGAAAAAAGTGGAAATTACAAATATCTGATTCGCTGTGGCAAATTATCTATTGGCTGTCATTTTCCATGGTGGATAACAAGAGAAATGGCGTAGGCTTGTCTATAATGAATAGGGATATTTCGTGAATGATTAATTGCTTGTTTTCTAATTTCGAAATTCATTGGGCGAAGAATAATACTTTTAAAATTCTTTTTCTCGATTGAGGCCCGGGTGTACTATCTTTCGAATGTTATCTGGATTTTTTGATCTTTCGTAATCGAGAATTGTCAATTCAGTGGTACATCATGTAGAAATTCCCAAAAATTATGATAGAATGATAAAAAAAATAGAAAAAAATCTGATCTTTTTAGAGAGCGTTTTTAACTGAGATTCAGAATGAGTTGAAAAAAGTGGAAATTACAAATATCTGATTCGCTGTGGCAAATTATCTATTGGCTGTCATTTTCCATGGTGGATAACAAGAGAAATGGCGTAGGCTTGTCTATAATGAATAGGGATATTTCGTGAATGATTAATTGCTTGTTTTCTAATTTCGAAATTCATTGGGCGAAGAATAATACTTTTAAAATTCTTTTTCTCGATTGAGGCCCGGGTGTACTATCTTTCGAATGTTATCTGGATTTTTTGATCTTTCGTAATCGAGAATTGTCAATTCAGTGGTACATCATGTAGAAATTCCCAAAAATTATGACAGAATGATTAAAAAAAATGGAAAAAAATCTGAACTTTTTTAGAGAGCGTTTTTAACTGAGATTCAGAATGAGTTGAAAAAAGTGGAAATTACAAATATCTGATTCGCTGTGGCAAATTATCTATTGGCTGTCATTTTCCATGGTGGATAACAAGAGAAATGGCGTAGGCTTGTCTATAATGAATAGGGATATTTCGTGAATGATTAATTGCTTGTTTTCTAATTTCGAAATTCATTGGGCGAAGAATAATACTTTTAAAATTCTTTTTCTCGATTGAGGCCCGGGTGTACTATCTTTCGAATGTTATCTGGATTTTTTGATCTTTCGTAATCGAGAATTGTCAATTGACTGGTACATCATGTAGAAATTCCCAAAAATTATGACAGAATGATAAAAAAAAATGGAAAAAAATCTGAACTTTTTCAAAGAGCGTTTTTAACTGAGATTCAGAATGAGTTGAAAAAAGTGGAAATTACAAATATCTGATTCGCTGTGGCAAATTATTTATTGGCTGTCATTTTCCATGGTAGATAACAAGAGAAATGGCGTAGGCTTGTCTATAATGAATAGGGATATTTCGTGAATGATTAATTGCTTGTTTTCTAATTTCGAAATTCATTGGGCGAAGAATAATACTTTTAAAATTCTTTTTCTCGATTGAGGCCCGGGTGTACTATCTTTCGAATGTTATCTGGATTTTTTGATCTTTCGTAATCGAGAATTGTCAATTGACTGGTACATCATGTAGAAATTCCCAAAAATTATGACAGAATGATCAAAAAAATAGAAAAAAATCTGAACTTTTTTAGAGAGCATCTTTAAGGGTGCCAAGTGAATTTGAAAAAAGATTCAAAAAAAATTTTTTCTTTCCCTCCATCATTGGAGAAATATGTATTCATCCATCCGACGAAATTTCAAACCCGCAACCGGAACTAGACATCGAGAAAATAAATGCGGAAAATCCTCTATTTCGCGTGACGAACCTCGAGAAAGCATGGGATCAAATGGGTACGGCGGGTTGAAATATCTCTCTTATTCACCCCGGAACTCCATTGTTTTTCGTCGCCATAACATTGAACACATCATTCCCCATATTTTCAAATTTTTTTAAATTTTTCTTGAGTTCCTAGGGGGTTGAAACGTTCAATTTAATCAAAACTCCACAAGAGGCCGTGTATAAGACTGATTTTGTTTATTCAATTTCTCGATATCCATAAGTTCTAAAATTTTAAAATTGTCACCGATGTTCACCATCTGTCTAATACTATTAATTAAAAAAATTATAACTTTGTTGGTGAATGTCAATTTTCAAGGTCATCGCCAAATTCACTTGGCACCCTTAATTGAGATTCAGAATGAGTTGAAAAAAGTGGAAATTACAATTATCTGATTCGCTGTAGCAAATTATCTATTAGCTGTCATTTTCCATGGTGAATAACAAAACACTAACTCCTCATGGGAAGTGACAGCTAGGTACCTCAATTTTCAAAACAGTGGTATGTAGTCATCTGCCATTTTTATGTGATAAAAGTGTGATTAAAAAATTCTCCAAAATATTACAACCTTTTTCAAAGAGCCTTTTCCGTAATAAAAGTCTCTGTGCAGTGTGGGAAAAGATTTACGAAATCAGTCTTCCCCCCGCATGATATTGGGTGACAGTCACCACTGATAGTTACGTCAGGGGATTTTCGATCAGTTATTAACAACCCAACCCCTGGATTTACACTGAGAGAAATTTCAATGGTAATTTCAACTACAAGGGAATTGTCAAAAAAATAATAGTTACGGTAACAATAAATATTGTAGATTCAACTATTACATTAAAGTGAAAATGACATCATAATGTGGAGGAATCCCAGTTTAATCTACAAAGTTCATTGTTACTGTAAATATAATTTCTTTGACAACTCCCTTGTTGTTAAAATTACCATTGAAATTTTTCTCAGTGCATGTCATCTTGATTTGTTACCTCTTGAAAAGCTCTGTTGTATCGCTTCGACTCTTCTATGAGTTTCAAGGCTGTGGGGAGGATCGAGTGCATCCCTTTGCACTGCTGGTCCTTGAAATTCGTCCAGATGACGTTGTTAATGCCTTCGGATTTCAGTCTCTCCTCGAACACTCGCGCTTTCGACAAATCCGTGAGGTCCTTCTTGTTGAGGACAAAGATGTGGGGCTTGATGCCGCTGACTGTGTTCTTGAACTGCTCGTAGCGACCAGACAGGGGGACTCTAGCGTCGTGAACCTCGATGATTACGTCCACCGATTTGAGCTTCTGCTGCATTTGGCGGAGACCTTTGTGCATGTGCCCTGGGAACCACTGGAGGGAGTCGCGAGGGGGAACGCGGAATATCTCACGAAAGGGGGGAAGTACTTTACCTCCTAGGGATGACATTGTTGGTGGGATGTCCTGGGGATGATGATGATCCTGGAAAAAAATTTGGGGGAGCATTTTATTGTTGAATTCTGTTGGATTTTTCTGTGGGGAAAGGGATATATCACTCAGCACTGAGAGATAAACAAACACGTTGTCGATTGTGACCGATTCTTCTCCTTCGCCTCAATAATTAATCAATCATTCAATCCGAAGAATTCATAAACAAACTGATGGAAGAATTGAGAGGGATGAAATCATTCCATAACCAAACAATCGTCTAGAACTTTGAACGAACTTCAAACAATTTGTCTCTGCATGAGGCAAATGAAGATGATTAATTGGAGATGCTCACCTGTTATCCAATTACTCGTGTCAATTCTTCATTCACGAGTTATTGAAAATGGGAGAATGCAATGAATTCACTTTTATTTATTTCTTCTAGTGCTGCACCGGATGACTCGCGACTGAGTCTGAAAGGGAGAGGGAAGTGGGGTCTTGTCGATAACCACGTGGGAATCTGTAGGTAAGTTAGAAAAAACTAGTGAAGAAATTAAATCCCCATTAATTAAGTCATTATCTTGAAAATAAGTGGGTTTAAGAGAAAATGTAAGAAGACCTTTCTTCAAGGAAATTGAATTTTCTAAATGAAATGTTCTATAACATTTTCTCCTAAAGTCACTCATTATCGAGACAATCGACAATTCAGACGGAAATTCTTTCTTCATTCTAATAATAATCGCGAAAATAAATAATAATTCTCATTTTAACGAAACCGCTACAAATAAAAAAGAACTACGAATGAAGTTCCCTCGATCTGAAATTATGTTGACATTTCAAACGATTTCCAACAAAAATCTAGAATCTTCAGTGACCTAATTACTTCTCAATGAAGTCATCAATCAGTTTCCCTCCCCTCACACCCCGAAATAAATCACCAACAACCAAATAATTATCAAATAAACTTTACTATAAATCAAGTAATCTGGTAACTTCCAACATCTCTCAAACTTGAAAATCATTTTTCAAAGTAGAAATGCATCTAAGGCACTAGATAACCAACTCCCACACAACTCAGTCATATTCTCTCTCCTTAATCTCCCTGATATCTCCTCTTCGCCTCTACCTCCCCGTCGTCCTCCCTCTGCCTCTTTCTCCTCATCGCCCCCTCCTCCCCCAGGCCCTTATCAATGTCGTCTCCAAAATTTCCCAGTTTCTCACGTGGAATTTTAAGTGTAATCGGTGATACTGCCCTCTCCCTCTCAGCCCTCTCCTTCTCCTTCCTCTCCCTCCTCCTCTCCCTTTTGTGCTTATCCTTCTTCCTCTTCCTCTTCCTGTCACTCCTCGAGAGATCATTGTCATTGTCATCTAAACCCTCGAGATGTGCCTCGTCCACATCATCTGGAGGATCGAAAATCGAAGAGAACGATTCGTTTTTCCCTGAAATTGCCTCAAATTTTCGTTTCAACTGAGAGTCCGAACCCTGAGGGATGTTTCCTTGACTCAATGGTTGACTCAGAGACTGAGAAAATACTCCGGAGTCTATGGAATCGACTCCAGAAGGCATCGAGGGCACCTCCTGCAGCCCTCCAGCCCCCCCATCTGATTTATCCAATCTACAAGTGTCTGGTTTCGTTATCGACGTCAAACTCTCCATCACGTTCATGAAGGTGTGCTCGAAGTCGAAGTTGTCAGGGGGTGCCATCTCCAGGAGGTCATCAGGGGCCTCTAGATTTGGTTGAATTACTGGAGCCCCTGGGGTCATCGAGCTGACGATTTTTCCCCCTGAACTCTCTATTCTCTGGTCCTCGGGGATGTCTGGGGTCATGATGGGGGAGTTGAGGTAGCTGAGGTCTGCCGACTTCTGGTGATGCTCCAGGTGATGCCTGTGATGGTGTCCTGGAGGATTTTGAGCATTTGAGTGGCTTTTTAAAGGGTTTGGTGGCTTCTGGTGGTGACGGTGGTGGTGCCCAGGAGCAGGTGAATAATTTTTTGAGGAGTTTTGAAGCCTCTGGTGATGACTTCTGGGGAGAGGACGGGGTTTGGAGGGATCTGGGGGGCTTTGGTGATCTTTTTGGTGGGGGTGAGGGGGTGGCGGGGGGTGGAGGTAGTCTGGAGGACGCTGGAAGGGGCGGGGATGGGGTTGAGGGGGTGGAAATTGGGGGTTGGGGGGACCTGAGGAACCTGCCAGGGGGCAGCTGGGGTCTGGGGAGGGGAGGGGGCAGTGGACCTTGGGGGGCTCCCTCCAGGGGGAGTGCGAGGGGCTGGGGTGAGGGGTGACTGGACTGTTCTTGTAGCAGAACGACATTATCTTCTCCTGGAGGTGGGGGTAGTAGCCACCAACGTTGTGACGAAACTTGGAGAGCAGGTGGTTGATCAGGTCCTGGGTGAGCGTCTCGTCGACTTGGTGGAACCAGGGCTTACCGTCCTTCGGGGGAGGTATCTGGGGAATTATTGTTTCGTGATTTTTTATTTCAGTTTCCAATTTTTTGGGGGGTAGGCAGTCTTTTTTCGAAATTTTGTTGTTAGGGGTCAATCAAATTTCATGATTTTTTTTAGGGAATGCAGAGTTTAGTGAACTCTATTCATTAACAACTACTGAAGTGCAATTTTTTATATAGATTCAAAAAAATTGGTATTGTTCCAAAAATCGATTTTTGGAAGATCACTTAAAAAATTGTCACCAAAATGGACAATTGTCCACTTGTTTTTCGTTTGGAAATTTATGAGGAAATATGAGAAAATTTAAGGTACATTTTTTAATTGATACTTTTGGTAAAATCCAAGAAATCATGAAATTGAGAAATTTCTCACGAATTGAATTCTCATGTATTTATTAAAAAAAAATTTCACTGGAACGAATTTTTTTTTTTCATTGATTATTCTTAATTGCTTCAACAATTAAGAATAAACTAATTCGAAATATTGTTCATGAAAATTCTCACCTCCCAATTTGCCCATTGACAAGCCAGCTGAAGACAGAAACAGGCGACTGCTGTTGGTTTATACTGCAGGCACATCGTGGTGAACTCCAGGCTAATGTCCAATAAATTTAAAAAAATAGAAATTATTAGTCGAGTGAACTTAAACACATTGTCATTGACACAGACTCTATTTTTTTATGACCAATTTTCTACTGTAAAAATGCGTAAGTGAGAAGAGTTTTGATTATTATAAAATGAATTTTACACTTTTGTGGTTTTTATTTTAAGAAAAAATTTTCATTTACCTGAATATTCTATTTTTTCTTTTCGCAACGAGACTCCAGAATAAAAATTACTTCACACATAATTCATTTTTTAAATCAATTTTTCGTTGATTTTCTAGAATTTTATTCGTTTCGTTTTCGCAAAAAAAGTAGGAAATTATTTCTAATTAATCACCTGCGTGATGCTATGTCGTGCGCAACCTTGGTTAAAGCCGTGGTCGCTGTAAATACATTCATCTTGATAAATAATCTAATCAAAATGATTTGAGAGAATAGACTTCAGCAGTGAAGTGGTAAAATTTTACTGATCCAGAATGCATTTATAGACTATTTTACGAATATCTCTCGAGGCAATGTTTTTATCGAAAAATGCCAATAGACTTTTTTTCAGAGAATTGAATTTCCCACAAAAAATGTCTTTTGCCATTTTATCCTAAAACCCTTCATTACCGAGATAATCTCGAAATTCACAATTGATCAGTTGACGAAAAAAAAGGTATTCGAAATTTTACAACTTCTTGATTGTTCATTTATCTCGATATTGAGTGGTTTTATCAAAAAATGTTAGTAGACCTGTTTCATAGAGAATTGAATTTCCCACAAAAAATATCTTCTGACATTTTGCCCTAAAACCCTTCATTACCGAGATAATCTCGAAATTCACAATTGATCAATCGACGAAAGAACAGGTATTCCACATTTTGCAACTTTTTAATTGTTTATTTATCTCGATACTGAGTGGCCTCAGAGGAGAATGTCTCGAGACATTTTCCCCCGAATCCGCCCCTTCCCCAGATATTCGATTTACCACTTCTCAGCCGAAGAGACTATCGATGAAAAAAAATTTAATTACCAGTGACTAAATGAGAATTCTTCAAAATGTGAGTGTGTGCATGATCAATGTCTAAATCAAAGCCCAGTGTCGCAAGCAGGACATACTCATAAAACAGCAAGTCCTCTAATTGCTGCTCGTATTGCTACAAAAATTCTCCAACTATTTTTTCACAATTTTTCACCAAACAGGAATGGAAAAATCACAAAACTCTTAGAAATTACTTCTGTACTTTGTATGGTTCTCTCATTGAAAAACGTTGAATATTAATTGATCATTATTCATTGAATTAATAGTGTGGCTTACGGGAGAGTGGGAGTCTAGGGGTGGTAAATCTCTGTAGAGGCAGGAGTGGGCAGTTTTTAGGAATGGCTCTGGGTATATCCTCCCGTCCTCCTCCTTGAATGATTTAGCAACGCAAAATAGAACCGCTAGGGACAGTACATTTCTGTCGAAACGAGTGAACGATTGATACATGAAGAATCTGTGCATGAGGATTGAGGCTGTATTTATCCATAGTTGTGGACTGTAAATTAAGAATATCAATTAAGGAAAATGTCTCACAAAATTGAGGATCCCCGCTTGATGACTTGGTAATTATCTCGATGATGAGGGGCTCTAGGAGAAAAGGTCAAGAGACCATTTTTGTGTGCATGTGTTTTCAAAGACTAAAGTGAATGAATGAAGAAATAAAAGAGAAAAGAGGGCGATACGTGAGGGACCGGATGTGTGACGCTAAAGAGGCAACGAATCAGATCAGAAAGACTGAATAGAGACGATATGTTTGAGACTGAGTTTATGGAATTGAGGTGTGATATGAGAAGTGTTTGGTGCGAGTGACAGTTTGGAAAATAAGAATGTTTATGCTAGATGGAGGTTTTGGGGGATGCGTGTGGCCTGGGTGACGGAATTAAAGAGATCATTGTGGGTGACAAAGAGTATGGAGAATGAGTGTAGGTGCTAGTGAGAGAGTGCTAAGTAACGAAGAAAGTAATTAGAGTATGCTGAGATGAGAGAGTTTGGGAATGAGTCAGTGTTCGATGAGGAGAGCTAGAGAGAAGATCGAGAGCAATCGTGATCATTATCGATACCCAATGTCTACGTAACATCTATCCCTGTGGTTTTATATTTTATTCAGTTACATTTCCAATAAAGTTTGTCCATATCTGGTATCAGGACTGAGTCTTGACAATGATCCTCCATTAATTGCTGCAATGCTTCTTGCAAAATAATTCAATTGACAATAATATATAATTCATGATTAACTCATGACGCAACCAGCCAATCAGCTGATTAAAAAAATCCAGTAATTGTCACGTGAAATTCACTGAGGCAGGGAGAAAAACAAAATATTCATTGTCAATCCTGACTCCTGAAGATGATTTTCCAGTTGCCTAGAAGGTAACACGATGCAAAATGCCTCTCAGTCAAATTCCTGATAATTAACAGACCCTTCACAACCCTCAAATCCAAAAAACCCTCATCCCAGGTGAATTTACTCCCCCCAAAATGGAAAAAAATCCTCATTTCCTCGATTTCTAGGTTATCTCCACGACCTAACCTCTCCAGCGGTCCAAAATCCTCCACCCACCCCCCAAGAACGACGATAAATAATTAAATAAGTTGACATAATGCTGCTAAAGGATACAGAGCAAGTTTCTGTCCCACATGACGAATGAAATTAACGGCCTGGCGTCTGTAGCGAGCCTCCCTGTCCGCCTCCATGCCAGCACGTCTCGACGGTGTGTCCGCCAATTGTTCCCTCGTGAAGAACCATCTTCCACCTCTCTCCATTTAAACTACACAGGTACACGTTAATTAATATTAATCTCAGTCCCACATGAAAGGGTGGGACCCCTTTTCAACGATTATTTATCCTTATGTTTACGGTCCGACGAGGGGGACGGAAGGAAAGCAGTCACACTTGGGCGTTTAAAAGATGACTCAGAGGACCACGCTGCATTCCAGGAAGTTCTCCGAGGTTTCTGGGGGAATCTAGGGACTTTTGCGAGCTCGGGATTACGCGGGAAAAAATTTTCGCAGACAATTTTTTGAATTAATTTCAAGTTTCGACGAAAAATGTCAGATGATTTTTGTCATTTTGGCGTTTAAAAGATGACTCAGAGGACCATGCTGCATTCCAGGGCAGGGGGGTGTAACTCAACCTTCCAGGGAGTTCCCCGAGGTTTCTGGGGGAATCTAGGGACTTTTGCGAGCTCGGGATTACGCGGGAAAAAATTTTCGCAGACAATTTTTTGAATTAATTTCAAGTTTCGACGAAAAATGTCAGATGATTTTTGTCATTTTGGCGTTTAAAAGATGACTCAGAGGACCACGCTGCATTCCAGGGCAGGGGGGTGTAACTCAACCTTCCAGGGAGTTCCCCGAGGTTTCTGGGGGAATCTAGGGACTTTTGCGAGCTCGGGATTACGCGGGAAAAAATTTTCGCAGACAATTTTTTGAATTAATTTCAAGTTTCGACGAAAAATGTCAGATGATTTTTGTCATTTTGGCGTTTAAAAGATGACTCAGAGGACCACGCTGCATTCCAGGGCAGGGGGGTGTAACTCAACCTTCCAGGGAGTTCCCCGAGGTTTCTGGGGGAATCTAGGGACTTTTGCGAGCTCGGGATTACGCGGGAAAAAATTTTCGCAGACAATTTTTTGAATTAATTTCAAGTTTCGACGAAAAATGTCAGATGATTTTTGTCATTTTGGCGTTTAAAAGATGACTCAGAGGACCACGCTGCATTCCAGGGCAGGGGGGTGTAACTCAACCTTCCAGGGAGTTCCCCGAGGTTTCTGGGGGAATCTAGGGACTTTTGCGAGCTCGGGATTACGCGGGAAAAATTTTTCGCAGACAATTTTTTGAATTAATTTCAAGTTTCGACGAAAAATGTCAGATGATTTTTGTCATTTTGGCGTTTAAAAGATGACTCAGAGGACCACGCTGCATTCCAGGGCAGGGGGGTGTAACTCAACCTTCCAGGGAGTTCCCCGAGGTTTCTGGGGGAATCTAGGGACTTTTGCGAGCTCGGGATTACGCGGGAAAAATTTTTCGCAGACAATTTTTTGAATTAATTTCAAGTTTCGACGAAAAATGTCAGATGATTTTTGTCATTTTGGCGTTTAAAAGATGACTCAGAGGACCACGCTGCATTCCAGGGCAGGGGGGTGTAACTCAACCTTCCAGGGAGTTCCCCGAGGTTTCTGGGGGAATCTAGGGACTTTTGCGAGCTCGGGATTACGCGGGAAAAAATTTTCGTAGACAATAATATACCGAGCGAAATATATTTGAAAGCTCTCCCCTTTGACCCGCGTCCTCCTTGCCTCTCCCAGTTGACCCTTGAGATTGTCCCGCCTGTACTCTGTCGTTTGACCCTTGCGAGTTATGATCCTTGCGACGTTTGATCCTCGGAAGATAGGGCCCTGATGACGTTTGACCCTTGTAAGGTACGACCCTTGTGACGTTTGACCCTCGCAAGGTATGACCCTTATGAGCACTAATAGTTATCATAATATAAAATACAACTAGACTCCAGTCTAGTTAAATTTCGCGCTCAAAGCAAAAAAAATGACCACGGAAATCTCTAGGGAATTTCGGAGGTTTAGCGTCCCTAGAAGAGGAGAGTGAGGGGGAATTGTTCCATCCGCCTCGTGAAGTTTCCAGAAAATTATTATCCGAGATTCGTTGAATGATTTTGCACCTCGCACGATTGCCAGAAACGCTGACACACTTTTATTGAACGATTCGCGTTTGTAAACTTCGAAGGATCCATCTTCTGTTGATTGTCTCGGGAGATCGAAAGAAAACAAGACGTTTCGCTGATCTTCAGAGTAAAGCGAGAGCGTTCGAGGAGTTCTGTTGGTTATTCGGAGCAAGACCAGTTGATTCGGTGAGTCGAAGAACTTTTCTCAGGAATTCGGCGATTTTTGTGAATTAATCGACGTGAAAAAGTGATTTCTTGGGGGGGATTTGGTGGGTTTGGGGGTTCAGAGGTTAGAGAGGGGTTGGTTGAGGGGCTGGAGAGGTTCTGCCAAAAACCCCTGAGGAATCCATTTGTTGACAGTGGCCCTGAAGTCACGTGGAGCGTAGATTTTCGTAATAATGTTTTTATATTTCTGGGAATGTTAGGGGCTGTTATTGATTTTTTCAGCAGAGGAACAATAATTTAGTTGAGTGAGAGTATTCAAGTGTTTTTCTCATTTTTTTTCTTGTTAAAGATTTATTAAAAGTCCCATTTCGCCCTAGAGCATTCGCTTATCCATCGGTTTTATTTATTTCAATGTGAAACGTTAATTTTGCACTAACATAATCATCTTTGCTTTTTTTTTGCTCCAAGTCAGAATAAAATCTTGCGGATGTTTTTAAATTTCTGCGAATATTTGAAGGCTTTCTGATTAAAATCCTTCGCAATTTTCGCAATTCAATGTTGGTGTTGATGTTTCTTTTGTAAACGTGAAATCTTGAGAATGTTTCTACACTGAGAGAAAAACAAACACGTTGTCAAACAAGTCTTGTTTGGGCCAACGAAATCGCTAGTTGACAATTGCCAAAAAAGAATTTGTTTGGTTCAAATTTGAAAGTCTCAAACATGAATAATTGCTCAGCTCTCGACAGCAACGAAATATTTGGCTCAAGAGCAATAATAACGGAGCAATAATCATTATTTTGATTTTTTTGAAAATTTGCAAAAATTTTGTATTTTTTGAAAATCAGAATTCCGGGGATATCTTTGAATGTCATGCTTCAAATCAATTCAATCAGCTTAAAATGTTTGTTTCAATGCCATTAAGTCGAAGTTAAAAGATGATTACGATAGCTATATTGATTGATTTAATTTTTATGATGATTGTTGAAAATTTCGAATTTTTCATGAATTTCCCTGAAAGTGAGCTTTCTGATGGTTTCTTCAAATGTGATGTTTCAAATTCATTCAAGTATGTATAAATAAAATTTTTCTATTAACATTTTATCGAAGGGCTGAGGGGAGAGATAGAACCGTAAAAAAGACAATCGGTTGTACAGAAGAAAGGGATAATAAGAATAATGATGATGATAACATTCAACTGAGTTGAAAATCTGACAAAATTAGTTGAAAAGAAATCTTATTCAATTTTATAATATGAAATAAACAATGAATTATACATGATAGAAGGAAATGATGTGTAAAATAACCATTCGGACGCATATTGCTAATTTATTAGCAACAATAACTGTACTATATGCAATACAAGAGCAATTTCCCACTTGTTTTTCGTTAAAATCCTTTCAACGTTTGAAATCGAATGTCAGCATCTATTTACTCTGAATAGTTTTTGGGAACAGAGAAATGTTTATTCTCTATTTTTCCTGCAGATTGAGGGATAATGGCCAAGTGGGGGGAGGGAGATCCACGCTGGATTGTCGAGGAGAGGCCTGATGCCACTAATGTCAATAATTGGCACTGGACGGAGAAGAATGCCTGCGCCTGGTCCCAGGAGAAGATCAAGGAGTTGTTCAAGGACTTTAAAATAGAGGGAGACAAAGGTAAATCGGACGGCATTTTTCGAAACAATTTCTCATTGTAAAAACATCATAACTTTTTCAGAAAATCGAAAAATCCCATTCTTTCTTGATAATTTCATCACAATTAATTATCTTATTAATTGATTTCTTATTCTTAAGTAATAGTCATTCACTAATAATGCTAATAATAAATGATTATCAACTAGCTGTTTAGTAAATAACATGAATAATTAATTTAATTAATTACATTATAAATTAACTAACTGTTTGTAACCTCTTTCATTTGCAGTTAGTGTAACTATAACCGATATAGAAACCTGCGAGGGCGAGGCAGTAGTAAATAACAGAAAAGGAAAGTTGATATTTTTTTACGAATGGAATTTGGTCCTGAAGTGGGTGTCCATGGAGGACAAGGAAATCGAGGGAAAGATCAACATTCCGAATCTTTCTGAGGAGAATGACATCTCGGAAGTCGACGTGAGTAGCCATCCCTTCATAAATCATTTCCATGTTCCCTCTTGTATTATTTTTAATCCGTCATTTTTTCATTCACCTGCAGATCGAGATTACTTTGAAAAATAGTAATGACGAGGGTGAGAACGTGAAACATTTCTTGCATACTAAGGGAAAGGAATTCATTCGAGAACGACTAAAAGCGTATGTGACAGCCTTGAAGCAAGGTAAATGAATTATTTTGTTCATTTTGATTGAAAGTGACGGCTTTTCTCGTGGAACTTTTTTTTTTAATAAAAATTCAGTTGATTTTCAATTCAATTTTTCTTCAAAAATTTATTTCACGAGGAATTCAAAATATGTGATGATTTTTAACGGTCGAAAATGATTTTTCAGGGGATAATATTGAGTTTAATTCAGTTTTGAGCTGAACAAAATGTCAGGATTTTTTTTTTAATTTATGTTATGTGCTTCATTGGAGTAAATTCAACGAAATAATAAATTCCATGCTTCAGTTTCAATATTTTAGTTTCTTTTTGCTTGGACAACTAATTTTTTGCATTGATTTCAATTGATTTTCAAATTCAATTCATTCTCAAGAATTGGTTTCACAAGAAAATAAGAATATGTGACGACTTTCAACGTTGAGAATGATTTTTTAGTCGATAAAATTGACTTCAATTCAATTTTAAGATGAAGAAAATTTCGGAATTTATTTAAAAACAAAATATAGATTTGGTGTTTTTTACTTCAATCAGGAAAACTCGACGAAATAGTAAATCCCATGCTTCAATTTCAATATTTTAGTTTCGATTTCCCTTGGCAAAATAATTTATAAAATCAAATTTAATTGATTTTTAATCCAATTCATCTTAAAAAATTAGTCTCACAAAGAAATGAAAATATCTAACAACTTATAGGGTCGAAGAATAATTTCTTAATGGATAAAATTGACTTCAGTTCAATGTTAAATTATTCAATTCTTCTTCAAAAATTGGTTTGTCAACAAAATAAAAATATACGACGGCATTCAACGTTGAGAAAGATTTTTCAGTGGATAAATTACACTTGAAAAAAAATTTTCAGTTGATAAAATTCACTTCAATTCAATTTCATGTTCAATAAAATTCCCGGATTTAGTTATAAAAAAAATAAATTTGATGTTTTTTACTTTCCCGATGGAAATTCAACAAAACAATGAATCCCATGCTTCAATTTCAATTTTATAGTTTCTATTTCCCTTGGCAAAATAATTTATAAAATCAAATTGAATTGATTTTTAATCCAATTCATCTTAAAAAAATTGTGTCACAAAGAAATAAAAAAATCTAACAATTTTCAACATCAAAAAATTATTTTATAGGGCATAAAAGTGACTTTAATAAACTTTTGTGCTGAAAATTCATGTGGAATTTTTTTTTATTGTTTTGATGGCTTTTCCTGCAATGAGGAAGTTCCTACGGGTTTACGAGAAAATGTCAGAATATATCTTTTTAGAGAATTAATTGTCTACGAATAAGTTCCAGGAATTTTTTCGGCTTGTCTTTATTTGAAAGACAAATGGTGTCGAGAGTCAAATAACCCTCGAAACCACTAAATCCTCATTTTCATGTATTTCATTCATTTATTTGACCCGAATGCAACAGCCCAAGTCAATAATCGGATTCAGTACCTCCAGAGATAAATTTCCACAGTAAGAGGTGAAGATAAATGACTTAAAAATAATGGTATTCAAATGTGAGGTCAGCCGACCCAAGATGGAACGTGATAAAAATATTCAGCATCACATCTAAATTTCATGATTTTAGTGGTTAATTATTCTGATTTCTGGCATTACTTTCATTCTAGAATTTACCAAGGGTATGATTCTCCCTAAGAAAGACGAGAATCAGGCAATAACAAAGAACTGCAAGACCGCAATCAACGTAAAAGCACAAATGAATACCACTATAGTATCAAATAACAAAACCCCCGGATACAAGATCTCCACAACCACTGTCAAGCAGCAGCAGAAGTTCCAGTGTAGAGCTCAGGAGTTTTTCAACATTTTTACTACTATAGAGGTGGGAAATCCCCAACAAATAATTTTAATTTAAGGCCCGGGTGTACTATCTTTCGAACGTTATCTCGATGTTTTTTTTCATCTTTCGTCATCTGAAATTGTCAATTAAGTCCTGCATCATGCAGAAGTTTTGAAAAATTATGAATGAATAATCAAAAAAAAGTAGAAAAAATTCTTAATTTTTTCAAAGAGCATTTTTAATTTATATTCAGAATAAGTTGAATAACAAGAAATTGAAAAATGTATCTGATTTACGGTGACAAATGGCGGCCTGTCACCCAATATCATGCAGGGGGAAGACTGATTTCGTAAATCTTTTCCCACACTGCACAGAGGCATTTATTACGGAAAAGGCTCTTTGAAAAAAGTTGTAATATTTTGGAGAATTTTTTAATCACACTTTTATCACATAAAAATGGCAGATGACTACATACCACTGTTTTGAAAATTGAGATACCTAGCTGTCACTTCCCATGAGGAGTTAGTGTTTTGTTATCCACCATGGAAAATGACAGCTAATAGATAATTTGCCACAGCGAATCAGATATTTGTAATTTCCACTTTTTTCAACTCATTCTGAATCTCAATTAAAAACGCTCTTTGAAAAAGTTCAGAATTTTTTCCATTTTTTTTATCATTCTATCATAATTTTTGGGAATTTCTACATGATGTATCACTCAATTGACAATTTTGGTTTACGAAAGATTAAAAAAAAATCAGATAACATTCGAAAGATAGTACACCCGGGCCTTAATAATTTTTTAGATGATGTAATTTAATTTTGTTTTAAAGTATTGTATTCGTCAAATCAGAAATTTCTAGTTTTTTGTGTGACGATGACTAATTTTGGTCTCAAGAGTTCAAATATGCTGTTTTTAGATGGATTATTCAAAAAATAATCGTCGAAATCTTTTCAATTATGGCTTGAAATATTCGTTTGACGATCGCATCATTTGCTTTGAAATTATTACCTTAAAAAATATTTAATCGAGGTTTAATCGTGGTTTAGTCGGGATTTAGTTGGCGGTTAATCAGGATTTAACCAAGGTTTCGTCAAGGTTTAATCAGTGTTCAGTGGAAGTTTAAACCAGTTCAATTTTAATTTAGTCGGCGTTTGTTAGATGTTTAAGCAGGGCATACGGAGCTCATGTTAGACATTGAGACATTTAGGGATCATATTAAAGTTTCATGGCTGGTATATCTTCTTCCCCAATTTACCATTCAGAAGCAAATTGCTAATTCATCAGCAAAAAACTTACACTGGTCTTAAGTCCAGTTTAAGGAAAACTATTCAGGAAGAAAAATAAAATTTAAATAATTTACTTACGACCGACGAGACATCAACATTGATGTATCAGGAGCATGAACTCTTGTGATATCAAATTTTACATTCATTTTGTTTTTACTCAATCTGTCGAATTCAAAATAAATTCAGTTCACTAAACAATTTTATCTCAAATTGTCTTGAAAAAAAATATTAAATTTTCCTGAGGTTAAACTTCAGGAAGGATTCCTACTAATCTGAAATTAAGGACAGAAAACCGAATGTGCATTTTTTTTGTTTTGATTCGATTAATCCGTTCGGAAGCAAATTGCTAATTTTTAGCAAAAAAAACTGTAATTGATTTAGACCTGTGCAATGGGCCACTTGTTAATCTAGTGGAATGTTTAATTTTGAACATTTATTGATTCTTCCAGATGGTCCAAGCCTTCACGAAAGGACCTGTAAGACTAGAGCCAAAGAAAGAGGGGAAATTCGAACTCTTCGGTGGAAATGTCCACGGGGAATTCGTCGACTTGTCACCAACTAAAATTGTACAAAAGTGGAGGTGCAAACACTGGCCGGAGGGACATTTTAGCGAAGTTATACTCGATATTAGCGAAAAATCTGATCATACTGAAGTCGATCTCACTCAGACTGGGGTTCCAGCCGGGTAATTATTTTTTTTTCTGTTAACAAAATAATCTCATCGCTTCTGAAGATTTTAATTTTCTTGTTTGTTCACAAAATCATTTTTTGCATCAATTTTTGTAAAATTTGATTTCTTTTATTAATTTTTCCGTCTCCTAAAATTGGTTTCAGAATTGGATAAAAAATCTAATGATCATTTACTCTGAAAAAAGACTTTTCAGTGAACGAAACTGATGTTAATTTAATTTTAAATTGAAAAAATCTGCAGAATTAGTTTTTTAAAATTCATTTTGCATTAAATACAATTGATTTTCAATTCTTTAAACCTTTAATCATTGATTACACAATGAAATAAAAGTATATAATGATTTTCAACAGTAAAAAAAAACATTTTTTAGTCAGTAAAATTGACTTAAATTTAATGTCACGTTGAAAAAAAAATTGCAGAATTCATTTTAAAAAATTACATTGACATATTTTTTATTTCAGTGATGAAGAGTCAACGAAAGAAAACTGGGACAGATACTACTGGGACGCCATAAAACGAACCTTCGGCTTCGCTTACTTCATGTGATCTAAATTCTCTCTACACCGTATTTATTTATTGATAAGTAGCACGATGGGATAACTCCAAACGAGAAACAACCGCAAAATTGACTCAAACAAAACTGATTGGCGGAACAGAAAAAGAACCATATGTCTTCAACTCTGTAAATGAGTGGTGAAACCTAACATTTCCATTCTTGACAATTGCCCACATGAATGCCGCATTTATCTCGAGAACGAGTGGTGTTACGAAAAAATGTCTCAAGACAATCTATTTAGAGAATTGAATTTCCAACAAAAAATGTCTTGTGAGATTTTTCTCTAAATGCACTTATTGCGAAGATAAGTGCGTTTTTCATAAGATGTGCGAAGTCGAATTTTCGGTTCTGTTTGGTTCTGTTACGTTTCACCACTGTACCTATGCAGGAACCATTGCTTTATCGATTAATCATGCTGGATTGATGATAATTGGGTATAGCTAATTGTGGAATTCGAGTAATGCTGATCACAATCAGGCTTGGCGGAGAATTGTATACATGATTTTAGTTTTAATTGTCATGAATAAATGATGATCAATCCTAATATTGATTTTTTATTGGTGGAAATTTTTAATTCATTTCTAATTTGTATTGGAAATTGATCTTAAGGTGTTAGTTCGACCGATGAATTGATGAAGAGAGAGGGTTGGCCTGTGCGGTCGTTGGCAGACTCGAACAATTTACGAGGAAAAAATGAGAAAAATCATCCCATTTCTACTGCAATATACCTAACGTTTCGGTCCCTCTGTACAGGGCCATCTTCAGGGGCATGTTTATTTAATACATTTTAAAATTCTATTGCAATCATTAATTTTTTTCTTCTGAATTTTTTCCATTTTTTTCTACTTACAAAACATTTTTTAAAGAATATAAATTGAGTGTTTTCAAGACGAAAATGACAAAAGTTTTCTCTTCACACAAAAATTAATTTGAAAACAATTTCCGTAAAATTTTCTCCAGAATCCCCTCATCACAGAAATAATTCCATTTTTTGAGACACGTCAAAAAAACTTGTTCCGTTTCTGTCACCTTTCACCGTTGAATTACTATTTTCCTTTCTTGGTTTCACGAACCAAATTGTTTATCGGCTTTATTCAGAGTGATATTTCAACGCCCACCGCCTCCCGGCAGTTGCCAAATTACGGAAACCCATCAGCGTTGCGACGAGAGCTCCATATCAATTTTACGTGTTTCGATAAAATTTGGAGTACGCTATTTCCTCCCAACGGGAGGACTCCGCGGCTGCAGTTATTTCGTGGATTATTGTTGCAATAATGGAAACGCGTTGAAAAAAATTTGGAAATGGTGATGGAATTTTTTATTCCCGAATTTCAGTAGAGAACGAATTGGATAATGCGAGAATGCATCTGACGATTATATTGGGAATATGTTCGAGAGATAATTATCAAAACGACAATTTAAGGATAACTGGGCGAGACCGCAGGGTAGGAAAAAAAGCAGCCATTTTTTTCTTTTTTTTACGTATTCTTTAAATGATGGAAAAGACGTGTGCAAAGTTTCAGACTGCTGGGAAGCATGGTTAATTTATTATGAATTTTTGAAAAAGTGGTCATTTAACCTGTGATCTTATGAAAATCACAAAAAAAACTGCAAAGCCCGAGGAAAAAAAGCAGCCAAAGTCATGAAACTTTAGACACATTTAGAACATGTGATCAATGATTTTTTGAGTGAAAAAGATTGTCGCCTAGGAGCATTGTTTATTAATAATAGCGAAAAAAGTACTGAAAAATGAAATTTCTGCGCACGCAGCCCAAACGAGCAGTAACTCCCAAGTACCAATTTAAACGTCTCTTGAGAGAGAGCGATGAAGCGTTGTGATTGGAGCTCCCTCGAGCCAGTGGTGCCAGCTCCTGGTGGAAAAAAAAACTACCGACGATGTTGCGACTTTTTCGCATGGATTATTATTTTTTCATTTATTAAAAAAAAATCTGAAAACCATTCAATGCGTGGAACAGATCCAAATAAATTTGACTAGCTCCAAAAATAATTTTTTTCATCGCGTGTGCGTAAAGTGAAATTTTACCCATGCTCCGCGTACGCAAAATTCCACTTTCCACACACTGTGATGAAAAATAGGATTCGATACTCGTGGGAAAAGTGTTCATTGACCCTTGGCACTCGCCTTCGGCGCGCACCAACACCTCCCACAGGTCAGAAAAAAATTTTTACGCACTCGTATCGAAATATGTTATTTCATATCCGTTGAGGATTAAATGGGGTTGAAGGTCAAACAACCTTCAAAAAAGTTTAGGGTTAAGGGTCAAATGGTCTTAAAGGTCAAAGGTGTTAGAGCAGAGGCGTCAGAAAGGGCCTTTTGACCCTAAACCTTACGTATCTTCATGGGTCACTTGACCCTCACGATCATTTGACCCTCAACTGAAAACAAAAAAGTCTTTTGAATTGTTATAAGCAGTCGTTTGTCCTCCTGATTCATTCTGTCCCGCGGTTTCGGGATCAACTGGTTTTGAGGGCCAGACAACCCTTAAGGACTTGAGGGTCAGACAACCTCTTGAGATCGTTCAAGTTTAAGGGTCAAATGGTCTGAAGGGTCAAACGGGTTAGAAGAGAGTAATCAAAAATGATCATTTGACCCTTAACCCTGGACGTCTTCAAGGGCCAGTTGCCCCTTAAGACAATTTGACCCTCAACTTTAAATGTCCTTAAGGGTCATTATACCCCAGAAGGTCATTAAGGGTCATTTCATCCCAGAAGGGTCGTTTGACCTTCGAGACCATTTCAGCCATAGCTGAGTTGTTCAAGAATATCTTCGAATCTAAGGGAGATAACGAAATTTTCGTAATAACCTTGTTTGAAATTCAGCTATTCAAACTAGTCAAATGGTCACCGGGCTCAACGAAAATCTCGAGAAACTTCGGGACCCTTCGGGGTCACGGTCAGCTACGAAGAAAATCGCCGAAAAAGTCAGTAGTATCGCTCTAGCCACCGAGAGAGTCACTCTAATCACAGTACTGTATCGCCGTAACCGCTCAATCGAGTGCATCACCGGAGTACATCAACGCGATACATTTGAGTCTAGCGCTTCGTATAGCGTCTCTATTTAATTCAATTCAAGTATCAATTAATTCCGAGTTAACTATCAATTATTTTGAGTCAATCATCAAGCTCAATATCGAGAGAATCTCAAGTGCAGTGCATTTTCAAATCATCATTTAATTGACTTTGTCGAGCAACTCAATAGTGTAACATTATTAATTTATCAAGACGCGTGGGTTATTCCACAATAAAGTACATCAACAGTGTGGTTTTATAATTCCGCGTGTTTTAATTTTCCACCTCCTTCCACAATTCCACTTTTCCCCAACCGGCATCTCAATTTAGCTTCAATCTCAAACAAACTTTTTTTGTAGAGCGAGTTAAGGGCTACGAAAAATGTTCTAACAAAAATTTTGCTAAATCCCTTAGATTTCGAGATATTCACTGAAAACTGGTGAATACTTGAAAAAGTCAAAATAAAGAAAAATGAAAAAGTTTCCTAAATGATCATAAGTAAGTATGTGGTTTCCCCAGTGTTCCGTTTTGCCCCAGTATTTATAAGAAGGATTGTTAAGAAAACGTCATTTTTCGAAAAATATAATTTTTAAATAATTCAAACATCAAATAAATTATTTTCCAAGATATCACAGAAATAATCCATTTCCCAAAAATGCCATCCACAAAATTCGCGCTCGCTCCTCTCCTGCAAAATTAATTACCCTAATTAAGAAAAATTACCCTTCACCTAAAAAGAATGGAGCGAAGCCCAGCCCTGTCCTATTTTTTGTAAAAGTCCAATCCAGGCCTCTGGCTCCTCTTAAAGCGCGACAGTTTTGCTAAAAAAAGAAATAGAGAAAAAAAAAAGTACGAAAAATAATAATTGGCCCCTCACGCAGTTTCCGATTAACCGTTTGACCCAGTTATCCGACGTCGTGTCAATGAGTGGATCCCATTATGTGAAAAAAGAAAATTGTGAGAGAAACGAGGAGAAAAAAAATTGCGAGGGGGAGATATGGGAAGGTGGAAGGCTAGGATCATCAAGGATCATTGGGGTGGGGGGTTAACGCAACGAAGTGTAACAGATTACCACCCTTATCGCTCGGTCCAGCGGGACACTCCAAAACCCTCTATTCGGAGTTCTCTTTCCCTTGGGAAGCCGATTAAAAATATCATTAAACTATTTTTCTCATATTTTTAGTTTCACGTTTGGGGATAATAGACCGATTCAATGAATAATGGAGTTATATTCTTTGAGGGAAGGATTTATGGAGAGAGGGATATTTCATAGGTTTTTTTTATGATGAACAATATCGAAACAGATCGCTTGGACTGCGAGAACACGTTTCGTTTATTTTATAAAAAAATTATCAGCGACAATGACGTCATAAATAAGCAATTTGCTTCCGAACGGGTTCTATTTTTTAATTCTTATTTCACTATTTTCCTTTTCTATTTTTTCATGTCATAGTATTATCATCAATTGAAATGTCATCAAACTTTTGCGTGTTATTTCGTTCTGTCAAATAATTCTACATCCAGACCCTCTCAAGACTCGAATTCATTTTCAGCTCGGGTTTAATCAAGGTCCAATCAAGGTTTAATCAGTGTATAGCCGGGATTTAATCAGGGTCCATTCAGGATTTAGCCAGAGTTTAACCCAGGTTCTGTCAGAAGTTGGTCGGGACCATGAATCAATATGAATAAGTATTCAACATAATAGACTGCTACCTGAGTTTAATAGAGATAGAGATTTTCATATAAAAAGCTCATGACGCTATTGTGTAACTTGATAAGCAATGATGCTGTTCTCACCATTTTTCAACTTGATTAATAAGCCATTGAAATATACTTTTCAAGCCCTGATTCAATTGCTATTACTGATGATTCTTCCACTAATCATGAAAAAAAAGATTTTTTCTTTCAAATCGCATAAACAATGTGCGGTAACTCAGCAACCAATTGTGCGATCCCCATTATATTGTGATAGAATCAAGAGGATATTGTTAACAATTTTTTGAGCCATCACTAATTCCATTTTGATGACAATTTTTTGAGTGATCGTTGAAAAATCGATTTTTGGAAAAAGACCAATTTTTTCGAATTTGTATGAAAAATGGTATTTAATTTTATTTATTTTAATCCATTAATCCCTAGTGTTCAGGTATTCTCATTTTTAAAAAACGTTTCGGAAATTTTATGATGGACAAAATAGCATATTTCGTTACGAGTGCGGAAAAGAGCTTTTCGGGCTCGTGCTATAAACCCCCCACGAGCCAAAAAACACTTTTCCCACGAGTATCGAACGATATTTTTCATCACGAGGTGCGAAAAAGGGATATTTTAGGCACGTGAAGCGTGCCTGAAAAGTTACTTTTTCGCACAGCGTGATGAAATAGTATATTTCGTAATAAGTGCTAAAAAATATTTTTTCACGAGATACGAACAATATTTTTCATCACAATGTGGCGGAAATTGGACTTTTCGTCACAGCGTGATGAAAAAGGCTTTTCGTTATTCTCCGATAAATTCAGCAGTTAATAAATTCAGATATTTCGGAGACTCACCTCCGCCGAGTACAATTGCACGGAGTGCAGTTGCACCCACGAGTGCAAGCGGGCCAACTTCATTTCCACACAAATTTTGGAAAATTCGAAAAAAAGAACAAATGACAATGACAAATTCATCAAATTTCATCAAATGCCCATCACGTTTCGCAGGGGAATATAGTCATTACAGAAAATGAAAAAATTCCGTTTCACCCTCATCGGGACCCCCTCTTCCCCCTCCTCCATCCCTCCTCCCTCGCCCACTCCACTCCTAACAATTCGTACTGGGAGCCATTCTACCCATCAGTTGCTACCAGGAACTTACTCAGCAAGAAGCGACTTCAAAGGGGGACAATACGTTAACGTTATATATTTTCGTTGCGCTTTGAGCCGCCTGTCCAAGCCGATTTACTACGCCCCTCCCCTCGCGCTCTAATGTGCATTGCAAACGAGGAAAAAAATTGTAGATAAAATCTGTCAAAAAATCATATAAAAATTGATTCCACGGTTGTCTCAATATTCACCTCCTCCACACAATCGTAAAATGACCGGCCAGACACTATCTTGAAGGCAATCGTAACGAAACACCGGCATTTATCATTTTCGTTACGCATCAAGCCGCTCGTACGGCCCGATTCACTCCGCCCCTCCCCTTGCAATTTTTAATTTCACATGAATTAGAAAACCGTTGAAGGTGGAGACGTGAAAATTTGTATGCAGACTGTACATTCGAAGTTAATGGATACGTGTTTTTTTAAAATCAATCCTTAAGGGGGTGCTACGTAGAAAAATCTAAACAGTTCCAGAACTTTCTGACGATTTCTACAGATTTAGAGAAAATTATCGAATGTTTTTCAGAGAAAAAAAAATCGATTCGTGTGGTCACTCAATTTTGTAAAATTCTGGAACTTGCGGGTAAAGATACCATCATAAGAACAATCGTAACAAAACACCGGTATCTATCGTTTTCGTTACGCATCAAGCCGCTCGTCCGGCCCGATTCACTCCGCCCCTCCCCTTGCAAATTTTTCTTCACGCGAATTAGAAAACCGTTGAAGGTGGAGACGTGAAAATTTGTATGCAGACTGTACGTTTGAAATTATTGGACACGTGTTTTTTTTGAAAATCAACCCTTAAGGGGCTGCTACGTAGAAAAATCTAAAAATTTCCATAAATTTCTGCCGATTTTCACAGATTTAGAGAAAACGATGAAACGTTTCTCCGAGAAAAAAATTCCATTCATGTCATGACTGAATTTTTTTTAATTCTGTAAACCATCGACTGCCGATGTTGTCCCGACGGTGACTGCCAATATTGTCTCAACGTTGGCAGTCAGCATTGCCCCAATGGTGTTAACCAACATTACCGTAACGTTGATAGTCAAAATTGACTCAACGGTGGTAGCCAACATTGCCCCAACGCTCGCAGCCAACATTGACCCAACATTGGTAGCCAATATTGTTCCAACGCTGGCAGCGAACATTGACCCAACATTGGTAGCCAATATTGTTCTAACGTTGGGCGCCAACATTGTCCCAACGTTGGCAGTCAACATTACTTTAACGTTGATAGCCAACATTGACCCAAGGTTGATAGCCAACATTGTCCCAACGCTGGCAGCCAACATTGACCCAACACTGGTAGCCAACATTGTTCTAACGTTGGGCGCCAACATTGTCCCAACGTTGGTAGTCAACATTACTTTAACGTTGATAGCCAACATTGACTCAAGGTTGATAGCCAACATTGTCCCAACCCTGGCAGCCAACATTGACCCAACATTGGTAGCCAATATTGTTCTAAAGTTGGCCGCCAACATTGTCCCAACGTTGGCTGCCAACATTACTTTAACGTTGGTAGCCAATATTACCTTAACGTTGACAATCAACATTGTCCCAACGTTGGCCGCCAGCATTGCCCCAACATTAAATTTTTTTACCTTTCCCTGAATATTTCTTTCAAAATAATTTTCTTCAATAACCTATGCAAGTGACAATTCAAGTCACAATTAAATTTCTTTAATTTATCTAAAAACCATAAATTCCCGATTCGACGAATGCAACGCTTCCATTCGGAAGCAAAAGTCCCAAAAAATTTCGGTGAAAATGATCCCTCCAATACCACACCCGACACCTAGTTCCGAAGAAAAACCCAAAATCCAAAATTCTACAAAAATGATCAAAAATCCGATTCCACCCTTACCTCAAATCACCCCCCACCCCCCTCGTGGTCCTGAAGGACCAACGTCCTAACGGGCGTGTGCCAGTCTCCTCGCGGGTCATGAATGGGCAGTGCCAAGGCGTCAAGCGTACAACGAACGGGGGCAACCCCACCACCCCCATACCCC
>NW_021680367.1:1242973-1247229 GCF_001412515.2 Diachasma alloeum | reverse complement strand
CCCCCCCCCCCCCCCCCCCCCCCCCCCCCCCCCGTCCCCCCCCCCCCCCCCTCCCCCCCTTCCCCCCCCCCCTCCCCCCGCCCAAAAGACCACCGTAAATCCGTAGCACAGTGTGTGGAAAACCCAAGAAGAGCGGGGGGTTTATGATCCTGCGCGCGCGCGTGTCTTCGAAAATCAAAATCAATGTAGTTGGCTCGTGCGTTTCTCTCGGATTGCCCACGCCCTAGTCCTCTCCGGTCCTTCACAACACACGGTGCATATCCCGGAGGTGAGATAACACCCACCGTCGATACTCAAGTCCAATCATCCCCCGAAGAACATTCCACACACCCCCTAGAAAAAAAAAAAAAAAAATTTTTTTTCAATGAAAAAATCGCCGGAACTAAAATTATTTTAAATGAAGAAAAAAGTGAGGATCAAGGGCTGATTCGGTTGGGGGGCGGGGGGGTGAAAAAAATTTTGTTCCTCACCCAGTGGTGGAAAATTTTTCGGTGAAAAACAAACCTCGAGTGTCGCCAAACATTACCCAGCGTGGCAGCAGTGTCGTGCGGGGGTGGTGAATAAAAAATATATATATAATCGTGAAATTTGAGACAGTTTGCGCATATTCCCCCCATGAAACTAGTAACCGCACCCTCGTGATAAGTGTTAGGGGTTATCTACTCGGTTGGTGAGCAGGGGGGGAGGGGGTAGGATGGGTGGGGGGGTATTTTTCACTGTTTCGGGGATATCGAGGTGGAAGAAGAGCGCCAGGCGTCCGTGAGAAAGGACGTGCTGACAATTTTATTGGTGAATAGGACGAATTGATTTGATAAAAAAAATTGATTGCATCAAATTTTAACGGGCGTCTGAACAACGAGACACACTTTTTTTTTGAGTGAATTGTGATGTGAGTGAGGATGAGGAAAATAGAGTGAATTATTGTTTTTCTTGTGATCTCTTTTTTTCACTTCTCTCAAGATGTACGCGAGATCAGCCCTCATCCTGGACTCTTTCGGCACGAGAGAACATCATTTTAACGAGAGATGTAAAGTAGATTGTCGTTGAAACGTGTACGTGTGTGTGTTAAACGTTCCCCTAGAGTTTTTAATAATTTGTGTTGTTTTGGGCAATTTGGAGATTTAGGGCGCGATTAGATGGATATTTTGATGATTTGTTTATTGATAATTGTCTCTGTGTGTTTTATTGTTTTTTGATTATTATATGTGTGCGTGCATTGTCAATTGTCCTGCGCTTCTGTGTACACAAATCCACTTTAATTTCCCACCACTAGTTTGATTGTCTGGTCCGAGGGGTGCGAAATATTTTTTTTAACATCACAATTTTCGATGGCGGGCGGGGGTTTTGTCGTCGAGCTGAGATATTTTTAGTGCAATGGAGTTTTTTAACAGCGGCTTGAGACCCTGCCGCCATCGACGACCACCCGGACGACGTAGAGGCTACAGCGGAGAGGCTACCGAGGGGATTCACATTACCTTACCCTTTTGCCCGGAGATACAGTAAGGCCAGTTGATTCTTTGGGGTCTTTTCGGGGTTTCTTGGGGTGTGACACCTGTGACCCTTGCGGCCCTTACGAATGGCGTGGTCGAGGGCTTTTTTAGATTTTGTATTTCAGGGTTTTTCTTCCCGCGGGATTCTTCCGGGTTTTTTTGAGGTTCTGACCCTTGCGACCCTTATGCCGTGAGGGTCTGACCCATGTGACCCTTACGAGTGGCGTGGTGTGAGGGCTTTTTTAGATTTTGGATTCTAGGATTTTTCTTCCCGCAGGATTCTTGGGGGTTTTTTGAGGTTCTGACCCTTGCGACCCTTATGACGTGAGGGTCTAATTTTTGTGGCATTGAGGCTCATGTTTTTTTTAGTTCTGGGGATTTTTTTCTGTTTCTGACCCTTGTGACCCTTATGAGTGGCGTGGTGTGAGGGCTTTTTTAGATTTTATTTTTTTAAGTTCTTCTTCGCGGGGGATTCTTTGTTTTTTTTTAAGTTCTGACCCTTATGACACTCATGTTTTTTTTAATTCTTGGGATTTCTTTCAGTTTCTGAGCCTTGTGACCCTTACGAGTGGCGTGATATGAGGGCTTTTTTAGATTTAATTTTTTTAGGTTCTTCTTGGCGGGGGATTTTTCTATTTTTTTGAGGTGCTGACTCTTGTGACACTAATGTGTTTTTTAATTCTTGAGATTTATTTCAGTATCTGACCCTTGTGACCCTTACCAGTGACGTGGTGTGAGGGCTTTTTTAGATTTTATTTTTTAAGATTCTTCTTCGCGGGGGATTCTTCTGTTTTTTTTAGGTTCTGACCCTTGCGACCCTTATGACGTGAGGGTCCAACTTCGGTGGCATTATCGTCTAATGTTTTTTTTTAATTTTTGGGAGTTATTTTTCATGGGGCCTTTTTCCGGATTTTCTTTCATGTTTTGACCCTTGCGACCCTTATGTGGTAAGGGTAAAATTTTTCTGTCATTGAGGTTTAATGTTTTTTTTAATTGTTCGGTGTTTCATGGGGCCCTTTCCCGGATTTTTAACATTTTTGACCCTTGTGATCCTCATATCGTGAGGGTCAAATTTTGATGTCATTAACATTTAATGTTTTTTTATTCTTGAGATTTCCTAAATTATTGGAGCCATTTCCCCGATTTTTTCATTTTGTGACCCTTGTGGCTCTCATATTCTGAAGGTCAAATTTTTCTGTCATAAGGGCAAAATTCGATTCTTCGAAATGTCGGTTGTCGAAATTTTCCTTTTGTTTATAAATTTTCTAACTCTTATGACCCTTAAGCCCCAAAGATCACAATGGTTTGGTTTTAAGAGTCGGAATTTCCTGACCCTTGCGACCCTTGCCCCACAAGGGTCAAATAATAGTTTTCACTCAATTTATTGTTATTTATTCTTTATACATAAATTTCATTCATATATTTATTTCGAAAAATGTTTCCACCCATATCACAAGGGTCAGATATCTTCCAATCAATTCGATTTCCTCGCAGAAGGTTTGGGGTGTGAACTGTTGCATGCAGTTCTGGGGTCTCAGGAAGCCCCAGAATTAATTGTTCAATATAATTTTATAGATATCAATATTTAAAAAATTAAAAAAAAACATTGAAGTCTGCATTTTCAAGGGCTTTAAGGGCGGGAGAGAGTGGCGTCGACAGTCAGGGAATGTCCGATGAAAAACATTGAAATCAAAAGTCTTTCAAAGTTCCGGAAAATGGGTTTTCGAAAGTTTATTTCGAAAAAGTTTTCCACCCGCATCATGAGGGTCACAGGGGTCAGATTTCTTCAATTCAATTCGATTTTCTTGAATGTGGCTTAGGGTGTAGAGTGTTGCATGGAGTCCTGGGGTCTCAGAGGTCCTCAGAACTGATCGTTCAATGTAAATTTATCCTTTCTAAAGGAAAGCATGGGCAAGAGTATGTAAGGCGGTTTTCATGCGCACAATCGTCTTGCGTCGAATTTTCATGAAGCCCGCCTGATAAACAAAAGAGAATTGAATACCATTCTATGAGACATGAATAAACGAATCATAATTGTCCAAATGATTTAGGTCAGAGGAAAATAGAATAATTCAGCTTTCTTAATATTGCGTTTACTGAGGTTTTCTTCGAACAAAGTTGATTAGAATTAATAGCTAGAATTATGAGATTATCTCACGTTTTTGACGTTAAGGATAGGAAAATCTGAATGCAATATTGTGAAAATGATGATCGATTTTTTCACTTTGAACAAATAATATTAATATCCAAATACAAAATTTCTGATATTAATAAAAAGACGCTGTCACTCAATATTCCAAATGAAGTTTTAATTTTTAATTTGGTGCTGAAAATACGAAATGACAATATTCTAAGCACAGAATTATATTGATGAGATGAACAATAGATTAATTGAATTACCGTGTGAACCAACTAAAAATTGATAACAGTGGGGGCACGCACTTTTACCAGAGTATCAACAAACATTGAATTCCAGAAATTCACACTCTAAAGTGTGTTCTAGAAGGAATTTAATTGTAATTATGATTAAAATATTATTCAGTGAGCATAGGAATTAGAACATGAGCAAATCATTCATTGTAATATGAAACTTTAACAGTTGATAAATTGGGACATATGATTCTCATCGGTCGTATTGATTTTGCAATGAGAATGATTATAAACAATTACTAAAACGGAATATCGAATCTGACAGGAAGAAGTTTCAAAAATTGAAAAAAATCGATCAAGTCTGCATTCTTAAGAGCTTTAAGGGCCGGGGGGGGG
>NW_021680367.1:1229609-1242931 GCF_001412515.2 Diachasma alloeum | reverse complement strand
GGGGGGGGAGGGTCGGCAGCCAGGGAATGTCCGATGCAAAACATTGAAATTAAACGTCTCTCAACATGTCGACCGATTTTAAAATTAAATTCCGGAAAATGGGGTTCTTGACCCCGAATTTTCCAGGGCTATATCGAGCGCAAGGGGATCCATAGGTAGAGGATGGAATCGGAAATTTCCCCGGCTATCGAATGCAATTGGTTTTGAGGACATGCAGGGCCAGGAGGGGAGGGGGTGGGGGGCGGTTAATCGAGGTTTTGTTGGGTATTCCATCGGTGGTGGGAAATTTGGGTTGTTAGGAATCCGATTAATTAGTGTTTTCCATTATACTGTTGGTTAATTAATTGAATTGTTTTTAGAGAGACTTCTCAGTGGAAAAACCAATATTTGAGTTTAATTAGGTAGTGGAGTTCGTTAATGATAATTAAATGCCAGGGGAGAATTGAAAAATATAATTGCAAATTAATTTTCGACGTTGCGAATCACTTTGGACAGTGAATTTTCTAATTAGAGGGCAGGGGAGCGACAATATTTTATTCTCGACAATTAAGTTGATTTCATTAATTGCTAATTAATTGTCTTATTGAAATTTCTATTTTTCGTTTTAAAAATGATAAGAACATTTTAATATTGAGAATATTAAATTGAATAAATTCAATTTTTTTAAATGAAAAATTAAAATTGTTACATTATTAAATTATTTCAATTTCAATATTGAATTAGGGGGCTACACCCCCTGCTCGCTCCACTCGTTAAACCTCATATAACCCTGATATGACCCCCGTGACCCTTATTTCGGCCGTTAATCTGACCCTTGCGACCCTTATGACCCTGAATCGGGCCCATAAGGGCCCATAATCTAACCCTCATTTTGACCCTCGTGAGCTTCAATCTGATTCCCGTGACCCTTATTTTGACCCTCGTGAGCCTTAATCTGACCCTCGTGACCCTTATTTTAACCCTCGTGACTCTTACTCTGACCCCCATGACCTTATTATGGCCCTCATGACCCTTATTATGAGCCTCATGACCCTTTTTCTGACCCTTATAACCCTTATTTTGACCCTTGCGACCCTTAATTTTGGAGTCATAATTCTGAGTACCAAATTTTTATCACCAGAAGTCCACTTGGATTTTTATAATGTAGAATGAAATATTGAAAATGTGTGCAAATTGCTCTAATTGATTGAGATTTAATTAATTAATTATTTTCTTGAGGAGAATGACAATATTTAATATTCGAGAATTGAGTTGAGAAATTTCTATTTTTTCGTTTAAAAAATAAGACGAAAAAATTATATTGAAAATAAGTACGAATGGTTTTAATTGGCTGCGTGTTAACTAATTAATTATTCCTGGACCTGATGTACGTCTCGAATACATGAATTCGCGTGGAAAATCGAATTAAACAATTGGACTGGAATTCTTTTAACATAAAACGTGGATTCTTATTCCAATACCCGGAGTAATAAAAAAAATCCCAGAGGGAAACTGTTGCATTTGCGTGGGTGTGCATGGAAATAGATCAAGAGCAACCGATAGACTCCAGGATATGGAGAAAAAACACACACACACACACGTGAAGCGAATGGGAAAAATGAGGTAGAACGTGGAGTTAGAAACGTAGAAAAGAGAATTGAATGGAAACAATTGTAATCATTTTCAATTAACGTGTGGGTAATTACGATAATCAGGAGTAATTAACACTTGTGGTTATTGAAGCTCAGACACTCCGTCGTTAGTTCCGGTTATTTTAATAAAGTTAACAAATAATTTGTTTAGGGAAAGAATGGAAAAAATCATCTGTTAGTTTGCAAAATTATTGAATCACTCTCGATTATTAATTATCGATTTTTATAATTAAATAACGATTTACGATTGATGGATAACAAATGCAGATGGAAGTAAAGAAATGAAAATCCTCAAATTAATTTGAAGAATAATTTTATAACGGGATTTTTTTTTAATAAAAAAATTGTGAAAAAAAATCTAATTAATTTTAAATAATTACGATAATCAGGAGTTATTAACACTTGTGGTCATTAAAGCTGAGATATTCCGTCGTTAGTTCCGGTCATTTGAATAAAGTTAACAAATGATTTTGTTTAGGGAAAGAATTGAAAAAATGATCTATTAATTTGCAAAATTATTGAATCACTCTCGATTATTAATTATCTCTTTTTATTATTCATTAACTATTTACGATTGATGGATAACAAATGCAAATGGAAGTAAAGAAATGAAAATTCTCAAACCAATTTGAAGAACAATTTTATAACGGAATTTTTTTTTTGTAAATAATTGTGCAAGAACTCTAATTAATTTTAAATAATTACGATAATCAGGAGTAATTAACACTTGTGGTTGTTGAAGCTGAGACACTCCGTCGTTAGTTCCGGTCATTTTAATAAAGTTAACAAATGATTTTGTTTAGGGAAAGAATTGAAATCTGATCATCTGTTAATTTGCAAAATTATTGAATTACTCTCGATTATTAATTATCGCTTTTTATAATTAATTAACGATTTACGATTGATTGATAACCAATGCAGATGGAAATAAAGAAATGAAAATCCTCGAATCAATTTAAAAAACAATTTTTTAACGGAATATTTTTTATAAAAAAATTCTGACAAAAATCCAATTAATTTTGAAATAAATTTATGAGTAAATAATAATTATTTGTTAATTTAATTGTGGGTAATATGTCATCTTTCTGTTTTTCCTCCTCATGTACAGAACCGTTATTTAATTTTATGATTTTTTTTTAATAGAAAATTTGAAAAAACTATTTTTCAAGGAAAAAGTTATTTTTTAAAATTGAAAAATCCTGAAAAAAATTTAGTTAATTTTAACAGAACTTTATAATTAAGAAATGATCATTCAAAAATTTAATTGAATATGAAATTGTATTTTTCATTATTACTGAAAAATCTACAATTAATCAATGTCAAATACAAATAAAAACCCCAAAATCAATTGAAAGAAAAAAACAATTTTTTAATAAAAAAGTTATTTAAAAAAATTGAAAAATTTCGGAAAAAAATCAAATTAATATTAAAATAAATTCATAAATAAAAAATGATTATTCACGGATTTAATGAAATATGAAATTATGTTTTTCATCATTAATTTAAAAAATACAATCAATTAATGACAAATACAAATAAAAATCCTAAAATATATTAGAAAACAAATTTTTAAACAAGAAACTTATTTTTAAAAATTGAAAAACCCTTAAAAAAAATAAAATTAATTTCAAAGTAAATGTATAAATAACATCCAATTATTCATGAGTTAAATTGTGTGTAAAGTTGCAATTTCTCTATTTTTTCTCCTAATGTACAGAGGCGTTATTTAATTTTATCATTAATCTTTTCTTTTTTATACCCAGCAATAGTGTGCGAGGACGTGTCACGAAGCGAACTAATTATGTCACCTACTCCACACATAATAAAAAAGCGAATACGTGTCAAAATGTATAAATACTATCGGAAAAAGGCTTTTTTGTTATTAATCACACATCATGCACGAGATAATTTTTTCAGTGTATTAGTCACCCCATCGGATGGTCTATTATTTTCCCTCACGTTTTTCTTCTCATTTTCATGATGAAGAATATCTTCAACGTCGAGATTATATTCTACGATGATGTTTATATTTCATTCTGACGTAATGAACGAGAATTCTCGGGGTTTTACGGGGCTCCCTACAGCGGGGCATTCTAACATTTATTGGGTTTTTACGTTCACGTGTGGAGTTATTATCTCGAGAGATATTGAATAGATGAATGCAGAATTCACGGCAATTCCCAGTTATTATCCCGGCTTTTAATTTTTTTTTACAGGATTTCAATTTATTTGTGAAAATCGCGAAATTCTTCAATAAAGTTTTTTTTTTTAATCGAGGAGCGAAGAAAATCTCAAGAATCGAATGAAACATTAATAAAAAATTCTAGCGACAGGCGAAGCAGTGTTGTATCCAAGTATTTTAGCTATTTTTCCTCCAGTGAAATGCTTCTCTATTTTCTTTTTATTGTCTTTTCATTTGACCTCAAGTTTCCGGGCATTTTGCAATGATTTTATTATTTAAACTTTGCACGTTAGAATTTCAGTCTCCATATTGAACCGTTAGAAAACATTTTAAAGATCTGAAAGAAACATTAGACAGTTTACTTTTGGAGTAAAATTGATGGAACAATTTAAAAATTGCAATTTTTTTAAATTACTAGCATTTTTTATAAATAATTTATAAACAATCAATTTTCGACTATAAAAACCATTTTCGGAATCATAACAAAGTTATTTATATTCAAAATTTTATTAGACATCGATTTCAGTCCTAAGAAAATGAGGTTTTGGGAAGTTTAAACAATTTCAATTATTTATTTATAAACACCAAATTTTTAATACAAGTGGGAAATAGCTCTAGTATTGCATATGGTGTAATTATTTTTGCTAATAAATTAGCAATATGCTTCCGAATGGTTATTTTGCACATAATTTCCTTCTATCATGAATTCACTGTTTATTGCATTTTATAAAATTGAATAAGATTTCTTTTCAACTAATTTTGTCGGATTTTCAACTCAGTTGAATGTTATCATCATCATTATTCTTATTATCCCTTTCTTCTATACAACCGATTGTCTTTTTTACGGTTCTATCTCTGCCCTCAGCCCTTCGATAAAATGTTAATAGAAAAATTTTTTTTATACATACTTGAATGAATTTGAAACATCACATTTGAAAAAACCATCGGAAAGCTCACTTTCAGGGAAATTCATGAAAAATTGGAAATTTTCAACAATCATCATAAAAATTAAATCAACCAATATAGCTATCGTAATCATCTTTTAACTTGGACTTAATGGCATTAAAACAAACATTTTAAGCTATGCTTGAATTCATTTGAAGCATGATATTCAAAGCTATCCCCGGAATTCTGATTTTCAAAAAATACGAAACTTTTGCAAGTTTTCAAATTAATCAAAATAGCAATTATCGCCTTCATCTTCGAACTCGGTCAAAAGGTCATCCAAACAAATTTTTCAAGCCATCATTCAATCAATTCAGAACATTTTTTTAGTTATCGTGGAACAACCGATTCTCGAAAAAATTCGAAAATTAAAAAACTAACCGACGAGTTAAATTTAATTAATGGCATAGATTTGAAAAAAATGATTCAATTCCATCCATTTATTAGCGAACAATTGAAGAAAAACGTTGTTACATACGTGCACACATACACAAACGTGTGGCCGAGGTCTAAAAACAGCATATTCGAACTTTTTGGTTCTTATTGGGTCGACATAGCACAAAAAATCAAAAACTTAAATTTGAACGATTACAAAGCTTCCATGCGGAAGCAAAGAATAGCCCAAGCACTGGGATATCCTTAAAAAAAATCCTCAGTCAAGGTAAATCGGCCAAACCCTAACGGAAAGTTCAATAAAAATCCAGGACAATTGTCTAACGAACACTAGACACTAGTTTTTCAATGAAACTTCGGCATTCGTGAGTATTTTTCCTACTTCGGATCCCCCTCTCCGAGCTTATGCATAACAAATGAACATACGAAAATAATGAATGAAAAAAAATCAAATAAATTCATTTAATTAATTTCCAGGCAGAGAGCACCCGATGCTCGTTTAACGTCCTAGTCCTGTCGTTGTCCCATCAACGCAACATGCATTACGGTGCACCTGGTGCGACCACATCAAGAGGAACCGCATGCCCAGCGATTCTACCACTTCACCGTCAGCGTCTGACCCTGCCATGTCCAATAACAGGATTGCACCGCTGCTGAGTAAGTAGATCAATTAAAAACAATTTTGTCAGAGTGAAAAAAATAAATTTAAAAAAAGCCCAAAACAAAACTCGTTGACTCAATTCCCAGTGGTACTGTCCGCGCACAGGACAGGTCTCCGAAAACAGGGAAAATAAACAGAAACAGAATTTAGATTAAATTTCGGTGGAAAAATTCTGGGTTGAGAAAGAAATATTGGGGAATCGACAGGACTGATAGATTGTGGTGGTTGTAATATTTTTCCTGCTGTTTCTTTTTTATTAATCTGGTGCTTGATCAAAAATGCCAGTTACAGAGGTAGAAACAATTACGTGACAATCACGGGCTGGTGACACGCAAGGACACGTGACGGGGGGACAAAGAAAATGAGTGAGGGACGAACAAGTGTTCAGATTGTGCGACGTAATCACTGAGGGGGAATATTTGGGTTTATAACTCTCATATAGACTCCATTCATTGACACCAATTACAATTCTATGAGTCAAATCCTGTGGGTAAAATTCCTAAAACTGTGAATAACTCCTGAATTCCAACCGCAAAATTGAAGTTTCACAATTTAATTGGGCTAAATTTCACGGGTCCAATATACTGGAATAGATATTGTGGGTCAAATCGTATGGGTCAAATTGTATCGGTCAATTCCCATGGGTCAAATGGTGTCAGTGAAATTCTATGAGCTAAATATACTCGAATAGATATTATGGGTCAAATTGCATGGGTCAGTTCTCATGGGTTAAATTCCTCGGATAAAAATTGTATAGGTCAATTTCCTTGGATAACAATTGTATAGGTCAAATATCATGGGCTGAACATTAAGGGTCAAATAAAGTGAAATTCCACGGGTCAATTATAGTGAAATAGATATTGTGGGTCAAATAGTTTGGGCAAATAGTGTCAGTAAAATTCTGTGGGTTAAATATACTTGAATAGATCTTGTGGGTCAAATTGCATGGGTCAGTTCTCATGGGTTAAATTCCTCGGATAAAAATTGTATAGGTCGATTTCCTTGGATAACAATTGTATAGGTCAAATATCATGGGCTGGATATTAAGGGTCAAATAAAGTGAAATTCCACGGGTCAATTATAGTGAAATAGATATTGTGGGTCAAATCGTTTGGGCAAATAGTGTCAGTAAAATTCTATGGGTTAAATATACTCGAATAGATCTTGTGGGTCAAATTGCATGGCTCAGTTCTCATGGGTTAAATTCCTCGGATAAAAATTGTATAGGTCAAATATCATGGGCTGAACATTAAGGGTCAAATAAAGTGAAATTCCACGGGTCAATTATAGTGAAATAGATATTGTGGGTCAAATCGTTTGGGCAAATAGTGTCAGTAAAATTCTATGGGTTAAATATACTCGAATAGATCTTGTGGGTCAAATTGCATGGCTCAGTTCTCATGGGTTAAATTCCTCGGATAAAAATTGTATAGGTCAAATATCATGGGCTGAACATTAAGGGTCAAATAAAGTGAAATTCCACGGGTCAATTATACTGGAATAGATATTGTGAGTCAAATTAAATACACTCTTAAATTGATAAATATACTCGAACAGATATTAAAATAGAATAGATTAAATATACTCGAATAGATATTGTGGGTCAAATTGCATGGGTCAGTTCTCATGGGTTAAATTCCTCGGATAAAAATTGTATAGGTAAATTTCCTCGGATAATAATTGTATAGATCAAATATCATGGGCTGAATATTAAGGGTCAAATAAAGTGAAATTCCACGGGTCAATTATACTGAAATAGATATTGTGGTTCAAATCGTTTGGGTAAATGGCGTTAGTAAGATTCCATCGGTTAAATATACTCGAATAGATTTTGTGGGTCAAATTGCATGGCTCAGTTCTCATGGGTCAAATTTCTCGAATAAAAATTGTATAGGTCAATTTCCCTGGATAAAAATTGTATGGGTTAAATTGTATGGGTCAAATATCATGGGTCAAATGAAGTGAACTTCCATGGGTCAAACTGTAAGGGCCAAATTCTGTGGATGAAATTTCTTGGGTCAAATCTTATACATAAACTCGCGTTGGTAAAATTCCTAAAATCCCAAATACCTCACGAACTCCTGCAAAGTTGGACCACCGCCGCACCGCGACACCGAGAGACACGGGTCAGTTCGCAAGGGTCACATTATAAGGGTCAAATTCCTTGGATCAAATTATATGGGTCAACTGGTGTCAGTGAAATTCTATGGGTGAAATATACTCGAATAAATATTGTGGTTCAAATTGCATGGCTCAGTCCACACAGGTCAAATTCCTTGGAGAAAAATTCTATGGGTCAAATTCCCTAGATCAAATTGTAAGGGTCAAATATTATGGACTGAACATTACGGGTCAAATAAAATGAAATTCCACGGGGCAAATATACTGGAATAGATATTGCGAGTTAAATCGTAAGCGTCAGTTTCCATGGATCAAATTCCATGGGTCAGTTTCTATGGGTCAAACCCCACGAATAATTTTTTTTGTCAAATCCTATACGTCAACTCGCGTGGGTAAAATTCCTAAAATTCCAAATACCTCACGAACTCCTGCAAAATTGGACCACCACTGCACCACGAGACCAAGAATTTCCCTAGGATTTCAACCCCAACCCTTCCACCCCCCCNCCACCCCCCGCCCTCCAGCTTCCGCCTCTCGCCATATCCCCGAAAAACTTATCTCGTACCTCCCAGCAAAACTGCCGAAAACATCTTCAGCGTCGCAAATCACATTCGGAAAATACATCGGGAAGAGTTTTTTCTGCAGCGTTGGCTCTATCGCAACCCCCGCAGAAGCATAAAAGGTGCGAGGGGGTGACGGGTGGGTAGAAGTATGTCGAGTGATGTATACAAGTCCCAGGGAGAAGAAAATAAGAGTGAAAGAAGGAGGGTAAAAATGTGGAAAAAATTAAAAGGGTGTGGGGATGATCGAGGGTGGAATCGAGGCACTGTCAATGTATACTCTACACGGGGTGGGGTAATAAAGAGGGGCTGCGACCAATGTGTAACACGCGTGCGTACATTATCCCTAGGTATCAGGATAGCCCTCGTGCACTTGAATCGTTTCAGTCACTCAAGATATTCCTCGCAACTAGCATTATTCAATGGCCAAGCGAGCGTGCAAGTCATCGTTTGTGTCTGTAATCATAAGTTAACTGGGTTCTAATTATTTTTGCGGGAGAAACTAGGTACAATGAGGAATTGACATGAGTTCTACTCATCATCTCAGTTTTTTTCGTGAACGTGAAGATTTTTTTCGGCTGATCCATTAGGGGCGTTACTACTCCCCTGCAGGCCAATTATTTTTAATTATCTGGAAATTAATGTGGAAGTCGGTTAATCAATTGGACGATGAGCATCATGGGGAGCCAGGGAAATTTGCGATTCCAAACCCTGTTTGTGAACCCATTTTGCCCCTGTTATTCTTTCGCAATGACAGGAGAAAAATTTCGATGTTAAAGCGATTTTTCGCTTGAATTTGAATTTGTTTATCGACGCCATAGAAGCTTACAAAAGTGATACATAAAAATACATATTATGCATTAATTTTAAAAAAATTAGAAACGGAATGGGGCAAAATGGGAGTGGATTAATTAACCGGGTTCTAATTATTTTTGCGGGAGAAACTAGGTACAATGAGGAATTGACATGAGTTCTACTCATCATCTCAGTTTTTTTCGTGAACGTGAAGATTTTTTTCGGCTGATCCATTAGGGGCGTTACTACTCCCCTGCAGGCCAATTATTTTTAATTTTCTGGAAATTAATGTGGAAGTCGGTTAATCAATTGGACGATGAGCATCATGGGGAGCCAGGGAAATTTGCGATTCCAAACCCTGTTTGTGAACCCATTTTGCCCCTGTTATTCTTTCGCAATGACAGGAGAAAAATTTCGATGTTAAAGCGATTTTTCGCCTGAATTTAAATTTGTTTATTCCGAACCCTGGTCATGAACCCATTTTGCTGCAACAGTTATTTCGAAATATCAGAAACTAAATTTCGATGCTAAAACGATTTTTCGTGTGAATTAGAAAAAGTATCGGTGCAAAATGGGTTCAAGACCAGCATTTGAAATCGGAAATTTTCCCGTCCGTTCAATGAACTCATCTCCAGCATGAAATTTCTCCCCTGAGAACGAGTTGAGTCAATCTAATAGAATATATCTCCAAAATTTCAGATTCAATGATATCAAACAACACTAAAAACACCGCGGGATGTAGTTGACGTTGCTTATCAGGGTTCGAGTGCAGTTGCAGGGATCTAGAGGAGGTGGCGGTGGGGATTGTTCCAGGATAAGGTTGAGCAAGTGGATAGTGTCACGAGAAATCAGAGGAAATTTTCAAAAGAAGCGCCAGACTTGAGCTGATTGTCGTTGTTCAAGTGGTTCAACATATAACACCGAGCGAATCAACGACAACTACCAGCAGATCAAGAGTATAAACATCGTAAAACTCGAAGAGAAAGAAGAAAAAAAGTGATCTAAAAGAAATCATCAAAAGAATCATTGAACAGACAGAACAGTTTGAGCTCGGATTGAGGTGATTGTTGGGGGGTTTTTGTTGATTAACGTCATTTCAAACGAAATGAACGTAACTGAGGTGCCACCAAGTCCGGATAACTGCAACGACAATAGCACGCAAGTAACTGAATACGATGTATGGCAGCAAGTATTAATAAGTGTACTTGCTATTGGTCTGAGTCTTGTAACAGTTATCGGTAATTCAATGGTTATGATTGCTATTAGAATTGATAAACAACTCCAGACAATATCAAATAATTTTTTATTCAGTCTTGCTGTTGCTGATTTTGCCATTGGTCTTATATCAATGCCACTTTTTACTGTTTACACGGTATTTGGTTATTGGCCATTTGGTTCAATAGTATGTGATACGTGGCTGGCACTCGATTATCTCGCTAGTAACGCGTCTGTACTTAATCTGCTGATCATAAGTTTCGACAGATTTTTTTCGGTCACGAGACCGCTGACGTACAGAGCTAAGAGGACACCGAAGAAAGCCGCAATCATGATAGGTGAGTGAATTTTTGTAAATCATAATTTTTTTTTTCATGTTGGAGAAATAGAGGTCATCTGTGCTTTTTCTCAGCGCTTTCTGAATGATAAAGTCAGGTTTAGAGAACATTTTTGGAAAATTAGCCCAACATTATCGAAATCAGAAGGATTAGATCATAATTTTACCGCGAAACCAGCATGAAATTTAGCGGCATAAAAATAGCTCCGCCATTAGAATCAGTGTCATAAGATGAGCCATAATCTAAATCAGAATCATTGCGTCGGTGCCAGCATTAAATCAGGATCAAAAAACGGCTCGACATTATCATTGAAATATAACATCATTGTTATTCCGCCAAAAATTAATTTTTAAACAATTTTAATTTTCACATTGGCGCCAGCATTAAAATCGTACGACATAATCTCGATCATAATCATTGAATCAGAAGAATGCAATTGCTTCTCAACATGATTCTAACAAAATCACATATCGTTTCTCAAAACTTGTAGACAGTAACGCAAATAATGATTTCCTGTAAAATCATCATGAAAATCATTACTATAAAAACCACCCCAGCATGAAAATCAGTGTCATAACATGAGCTCCGTCACGCTTCCATAAAATGATGTGTCAGTATTGACGAAATTATAATATCTACCAACATAATCTAAATGATATAATGATTATTATATCGGTGCCAACATTAAATCAGGACCATGAACCAACCCAACATTATCATAAAAATATAATATCATTGTTATTCCGCGAACATTAACTTTGAGTCAAATTGTAATCTCTATGATTTTACTTATAATCTTCATTTATCACGAAATCAGCTGTAGCATTAAAATCCTACAACATAATCTCAATGACCGTCATTAAATCAGGAGTGTGCATCCGCTTCTCAACATGATTTTAATGTCATGAGATCATCGTTTCTCAAGAAATATGAACATCAACACAAATGATGATTTTCTAGAGAACCAGCATGAAAATCACCATAAAATCATGCCCTAGTATCACCGAATTCATTTACCAACATAATCTAAATCAGAATCATTACATTGGTGCCAGCATTAAATCATTATTATGAAACAGCCCAACATTATCATGAAAAAATGAGAAAAATTAACATCAAACCGCAGCATAATCTCCATCCCAGTCATAAAATCTGTGCCAGCATTAAAATCATACCACAACATAATCCGAACAAAAATCAAAACAGCTCAACATCATCATAAAGACGCTACACCGTTGTTGGCCAAAACATAAACATCAACCCAAATAATGATTATCTGACTCTCATAAAATCATGATCAATGTCGTAAAATCCGCTCACCACTCAACTCTTCCCCACAATCTCCCCAAAAGCGCAGCATACGACGTTCTGATCCCCCAATGTGCTCTCAATAACCATAAAAGTAGTCTGAAAGTGTTTTCCCGAACTCGAAAAAACTTCTGCCGATAAGACGGTCATCATCCTGAATATCCCCCCCTCGAAATCTCCTTGGTCATCAGATAAACCCGATGGTCCACCCCTCCCATCACTTTCACTCATCCCTCAATTTACCCAGAAATACTTGAAATGTCCTTGCACGTCCTCAGCATGCAGCATTAAATCAACAATTACCCACAGATTTCAAAACCCCCAACACACACATCGTGGCACACATACACACACACACACACACACACACACACACACACACATATTCAATAGTGTGGCAGTAGTGATAACATTGAATACCAGAAGCCGTTGTTCTCGCCTGTTGTTGGAGGCATAAAATGAAGTTTAAAAAAAAATATAAAAGAGGGAGAAAGAGAGAGGAGAGAGAGAGAAGGAAAAAAACATTGATGAGTAAAGCACACGTGTTGAGGCAAAACGGTTTTGCATCTATTGTTTTGCACACAAATCCGCATTACAAGATAATGGCAATGACGACCCACATACGTCACATACGTCAAACCAACTAGGCTTTAGATGCCTGATGGTTTATGTTTAGAGTTTATAAATGAAAATGTTAAGTCTGTGGGCGAGACATTATTAGACTTGTTGCGAATAGGGGTGGGTTAGGGGGGCGAAGGGGGAGAGGGGGTGGGAGGTAGGGGGAGGGGAATGAAATTGAATTTGTATAAATGAGGTTCGATCAGAAGTTCTTCTTTTAATGAAGAAGTTGTGGGTTTCTATGGGGGGAAATTAGTACACAGGGGGGCGGGGCGGGATAGGGGAAGGGGGCAGGGGGAGGGGTGGGTTTATAAGTTGAGGATAAATAGTGGTTACGGGCTGGAGTGACACCTGTTGCGAATGTAAAAGGGGAAAATCTATCGACTTATCGACATTAGGGGGGACAATGGAGGGAAATGGAATGAAGAGGTTTGCTAGGGCGAGGGGGATAGGGGGTTATGGATTTTTGTAGGGCGGTAGGGGGCCGCGAGGGGAGGGATTTGTTTGAGTGAATTGAGATTTGGAGACGAATTTTTGAGAGGTGTTTTGAGCTGC